>NC_060236.1:5000-147500 GCF_021155775.2 Neodiprion pinetum | reverse complement strand
TATATAATTTATCCATCATCACTGTCGTACTCATTTTCAAGGATATATAATGATTAACAACGGAGTAGCAAGAAATATATTGATAGTCGGAAGAAAATTTCCTTCGTACTGTGCACTGTGATAATTCAAAATAAGAAGAGGAACGAAACATCCACCCACACACACACTCGCATAATAAGTGGCATGTCGAGGATCGCCTTGATATGTAGCGTCACAATAAGATAATCCAAATTACGTTCCGAATCGCTATACTTGTATACCATCAAAAATGACATCACGTGGCTACCGGCCGACGAACTTGACTTATTTCGGTTGAGGAATAAATTATTTATAACATATATTTATTCTGTATTTATAATCACACAATGTATAGTATATACACGCAAAAGTAACCGCGATTCAGCATTATAAACTAATTTATGCAAGAATTATCTCAGTTCATGGCGTTTACCTGATTCATTTAGCTACACCGCATTCTATCCGATCAACAAACCAAATTTTCAACATCCGCTGTTTCAGTAGCTTCATGGTTGAAAACAACTCTATATACTTAAACTTATTGAAAATTGTGACGGCCGTGAGTTGCGAAGGAAATTTTCAAGTCTCGTTTTGTAACGATCGCGCGAATGTTTGTTCGTCATTAAATCGTGCGCTGAAGTCGAATTTCTATGTATTTGACGTACCTTGTGCCCGTTTATTCGCTTGAATTCTAGAACCAATATTGAACAGTTTTTCTTTTTCAATTGGTAAAAACGTTTTTGCGAGAGCTGAGTTCAAATTCTTATAAAATAACTACTTAAAAAAAAGATTATGCGTTTATTATTTATTACGTGCGAATGATGCGGAAGTTTCTAATAAAAAGAATTAAAACAAAACAAATGAAAGAAATAATTATAATTTACAGTACACGCATGGATATTCGTGTAGAAGAAAATGCAAAAATTAGGTTTTTCCTTTGTTAATCGGAATTTTGGCAATCAATACACATGCTAGCATCTCATTTATTTAATGTGCGCTTGATTATTCAGGGTATCATATTACATGATATCCAGAATTCAAAATATTCATATTGATAGTTATAATAATAATGATAATCATCTATCAATAATAATAGCTATGGGCCGCGTGAAAAATTAGAAACACGCGCCTGACAACCGTACTTCTCAATTCCTCGCGGAAATCGATTTGAAATTAATTAAGCCGCTGTTAGTTACGGAATGGACGGTCTATGACTATACATAACTAATCAAAATACCAATGGACACAACAGACCATCAACTAAAGAAAACTTTTTACACAAATTTCATAACAAATCGATCGCTTAAAAATTCTCACTATTCTTAGCTGTGAGTGAATGATTGTATTAAGTATATGCTTAATAAAAATATTGTGATGAAAAGACACACCCGTTATAAATTATTGACGGGTGATTGTATAATTGTATAGACAATAGATTAAGCCTAGAATTAGTTAATGGTCTGAAGAAGATAAAGTGACGAGTGACGGTATTTATTTGTTGGTAAATTAGAATGCTATATATATATACATATATTAGACCTGTCCTTAAGAAGGGTGAAATCGAATTTTTCATGGTCTTACCCCCCCAAATTGGTTCGAAATAATTAAAAAAAAAATATCCGAATTTTTAAAAAATTTTCCGAATTTTTAAAAAATTTTCCTTCCATATTTACCCACGCCTAGGAAGCCTTACTTTTTCCCATAAGAAAAGCATTGGTTTTTCGGGATTTTTAATCGTTTTTTTACCGCTGCCGTAATTATCAGCTAAAAAATCGCAGATTCTCAGAAAATGTTGACAGTTATGTTACCTTTTTGTCCAATTTTTTGGAATTCGATACAAGCATTTTCGGGCTGGCGCAGATACCACGTTGCCCTGCACCCCTCCCCTCCACCTCCACCTTCGACCCAAAGGGGATAAAAAAAAAAAAAGCATTTTTGGGCTAGACCGATCACATCTTTATTCTCTAAAAATGCGGAAAAGAGTCGATCGATCTAGCCCAAATTCCGAGCCCATTTTCTGAGAATCTGCGATTTTTTAGCTGATAATTACGGCAGCGGTAAAAAAACGATTAGAAATCTCGAAAAACCAATGCTTTTCTTATGGGAAAAAGTAAGGCTTCCTAGGCGTGGGTAAATATGGAGGGAAATTTTTTTAAAAATTCGGACATTGTTTTTAATTATTTCGAACCAATTTGGGGAGTAAGACCATTGAAATTCGATTTTGCCCTTCTCAAGGACAGCTCATACCTATACATAGATACATATTTTTTCTTCCCCTTCTTTTCATTTTACAACCGAATACTATTACTGCTGCTATTCTAAGTTATTATTAATTGATAATGTTCTACTTAGCTTTACTATCATTATGATAATATAGCAATAACTTCAGTCTATGCAAGTTTGTGCTAAAACATATACCTTTTGGTCTATCAAAATGGTCGATGGATTAAATTCTTACAAAATAAATTCGAACTGATAACATTCTTATCTCTTTCTTATTTTTGCCAATACTGTGTACGAAAAAAAAGAAAACTATGAGAAATGCCAATATCAACCATTACGACGAATTTCTGATTAGAAATCCGTAATACATCGTTATTTTGTACTTCACATACAGACAAGTAACATTCTTAATAAATCTCAAAGCATTTTTCACTATACCAACTCCAATAACGAATATAAGTATTTTCGATCGGCAAATTGTATTGCAATTTTTCTTTAATATTTTAACCACAACATCGCTGCCGCGATAACTGTCAATGATCTATTTAGAGTATTTTAGAGGCAACTTTGCAATGCCTTAAAAAACAATCGAATAACTATCGTTATATCTTCAAATTACTTTGAAAAAAAAAATAAAACAACCGATAATTCTTACTCGTTTTATACTCGCTTGTATTCTGAAATTGCTGAATTTTTGTTTCACTCGAATAAAAACTGTGTTAATTTGCCGGACCAATTTAATAATCAAAATTGTGAAGGAAGAAATAAATAAATAAATATATATATATATATATATATATATATATATATATATATATATATATATATATATATATATATATAAATGTACATTTATTAAAAAGTACTGTGATATATCAGTTAAATATTATTCCAAGGGTGTACAAAATAAAACCCATGCGGAAATATGCCAAATATTAGATTGTTTGATAAAATGGAAATAAAGAGATTAAAAAAATAAAATAAGATAAAATGAAAAAATGAATGTATAAGTAAAGACGAATGCTCACAGGCTTGCAAAGACTCTGATCGATGTTGATCTTTTGTTAAGCATAGATGAAACTGATAACCTTACATTAGCATATACACTGCAGTTGCAAAAAAAGACTTGGTAATATTTGTTATTTTTAAGTTATAAAAATTCAAATCCGTTGAAGCGTATATTTATATTTAGATAGAATATAGTTGTGATCGATATTATTACGCCGATTTTCGAATACGCATAGAGTACATAAATGTTTTTCATCTGCTTTTAAAACAGACGTTGTGTATTATACAAATTTATGATTAAAACTATACCGCAAATACAATTCAAATATATAGATACAATATGCGTATACGTACCCTTTGCCGTGCGTTATAACCTTTCCGATAAAATTATCGCTTGTGGTTATGGCGTTTTATTTATAACCCATCAACATCCACAACACTCCACAATTTCCTATGCCGCAAACAATCCCTTCCCTGTCCTACCGTTGTTTACCGATGCGGTCGAGCTCCGAACTGATTGATATCCAGACTTTTGAATTTGCATTCGAACGACAACTGCAACGAATCCCAAACTGACGATGATACTTTCTTATCGATACTAACTCCCGTTTTTACAGGTATTGTGTGGTTTTTACCGTTCTCAAATTTTGACCCCACAGCAATTAGGCGCTGAAATATCGAGATTTTACCTTTTCAATGGCACAATTGGCACGAGAAAACTGAGAGCTCCTCACATGCAGGCGTGAGACCATTATTTAGGAACGGGGAAACTTCAGCAGCTGACTTCACACTACTCGAGACTGTCATGGCGGCAACTGTCAAACGACTGAGAAAGACGCATGGTCCGTGGCTGGTCGACGGTTAGAGTCGTCTGCTATGTTGTAATAGCGCGCATATACAGCTTATAGTAATTATATTGGGCTGGAAGAGTTGAGTAATCGTATTTACGAGTGATTCACGCCAGCACGTGAGTAAAATTAACGCTCATTACCCCCGTTTTGTTCCCTCTCTGTAAATTAGCAATGGAGGCACCGCGAACGCCGATGGACAATCTCCTGAACATGTTGGGAGGGTTTAGTCCGGGTCACGAGAAGGCACTCAAGCAGGGCTTCTACAATGCCGTAGCTCTCTTTCTACTTTTCGCAGCCTCTGCTGCGTTCTACGGCCTCTATTTCATACTCAGTCCCTTTGTCAAGCCGCTGATATGGGCGCTGCTGTGCGGCTCTGTACTTTTTCCCTTCAAACTGCGACTCACGACCGCCGTACAGTCCTGGTTCGTTGCTATGGAGAGTTCCAACAAGCCATTAATAGTCAATGTTGCTGTAATTCCACTCCGGTTTTTCGACGACGTTTCTGAAATCATCGGCTCGCTGCTGAGGAAGTATTTCACATACATCGGACCCGTTTTGGTTGGCATTCCGACCCTCCTACTCATCTATAACTACACCCCGAGTTTTCTCACTTGCATCATTTGGAGGGAGTTCCAGATCGCCAACACCATAATCAACTTCTTCGTTTCAACATGCGGTTTACTTACGGTAAGCCTAGCACTCTTGTCTAAAATCTTTCGGGAAAATTCCAAATGACTGTCTGATGAGTTATTGCCTATAAATAAACTTGACTTGTCGGACCTGCTGCAGCTAACTTGCAAAGCTAGACAAATAGCCGTGACTCCATAGTATTCAAGGCATTTTACGTTATTCAAGTATAGAAAGATAAGATTTTGATGACGAGTCAAGGGATTCTGTTTTTCTATTTCATTCTACTGTTGTGTAATACAGGATTAAATGAGGATCTTTTTTCTTAAGTTTCAGTAAACCATCAACACAACAATATAATTATTTCTTTACCAGGTAACAACAATTGTCATCGGGTATTTGTCCGTCCTCTACGTATACTGGTCACCGGGAAATTCTATCCAATTCCGCTACATGTCGTTCGTTATATGGTTTGTTGTTAGTTTGTATATATCAAACTTGATCGGAGCGTACCAGGTGATCGTCTTCGTTATTCTGCAGCTGCTTTTCCTGTTGGGTTTCATTTACGAAGTAGTTCTAGTTTTGGAGCGTCAGGGGATGGAGGGAAGAAGAGTAACCTTCGTAGACGCTGCCCGCACAGTTTTCTCTAATCATCTCGTTAGTCAAATACCAAACGATAGTTCTTCCAAATCACTAACACCAGAAGATGACGTATGTATGCTGCCACGTTCGTCGGGCGAAGGAACGTCAAAATTTTTCTCTGAGCTGGAAGAACAAAAATTTGAAACCAGTAAAGAATCGAAAACTCTGCCACCTCAGAGTAAGCTGTGCACCAAGTCAATGTCTCTAGATGCAGATGTCGGAATGTCACCTGAGCATCTGCTCAATCCGCAAACTTCAAAGTCAATGGAAAATATGCGCGCAAGGTCAATAGCTCAAGAGCGAAATTTTTTAAAGAAGTTAAAAATCGACTTCAAATTGTCACTGGATATCGAAGACGATACAGTGAACACGGAATATTACATGTACTTTGCATTATACGCTTGCATCGGGATGCTTGTTTGGAAACATAAATGGATGATACAACTCTTATCCCTGCCAATTGCCTACTATTTGATCAAGCAAATTGGAAGCTCCTGCGGGTTTTGGAAGTTTATAGACAAACAGTACAGCGCTATCGTCGACACTGTTGCTACCTGGTGCAACGAGAGACATCAAGCATTGGTCCCTGCGCATGTCAGAGGCCTGTACAAAATAGGAGTAATCCTGAATAAAAAATTGACCGAAGTCTTGAAGGGGTCTGTAGACGCTGTAGCTACCACAGCTGTTATCCTGGGATTGCTCATATTCACTACCTGTGCCTCAATTTTTATCACCATACAGGTGAGTGCGCTCAAAGAAGAACAAATGTTCGATCATTTGAAAAGAATTCAGATGATTCATACGCACATATTGAGATCCTTCTATTTTCGTCCTACTGCAGGTTTATGCTGAGGGTATGCACCTGATTCAAGTCACGGGCGATGTTCTGAACTCTTCGCTAGTCAATAACGCAGACATAGACTGGGTGCCAGAGCAATGGGAAGATTCGGTTAACAGCGTGCTGGACAATGCCTACACTTATGGTCGCAGTGCGATATCGGATGGTGTGAGTAAACGACTTTCACGTTCTCGTCTACCTCCCATTCATTGTTTGCTTCTTACCTGGGCAAACGATTTCATATTAAGTTCGTCAATTATTTCGCAGATAAAAGGGCTCGTCAAGGACATGGAACCGATAAAGGCTGAAATGATGGAGAAAAAGGTTCTTGAGCTATGGGACAGGCTTTACCAAGCTTGGATGATGTCAAACGCCGATCCTGCAATGGTTGGCCCTACAGTAGACGCTGATGCCGCCTATTCTGTATGGGAAAGTTTTAAAGACAGCTTCGGAAAAGCGCCACTGCGTTAGTACGAAATATGAAAAAAACTACCTGAATTTCAACAAAAGGTCGAAATTTCTAATGTGATTCACAATAATGTTTTCTAGAATTATTCAACATGACCAGCGTACAAAATTTTGCCAAAGAAAACGTCGGGATTCTAATGTCACTTTTGGATTCCGTTTGGGGCATAGTCAAAGGAAACGTATCCGTGATAACGAGTGTTTTCACCGAGTTATTGTATGTTGTACTTATGAGTGGCTCTGCAGTACTCAACTTCATGCTCAGCATGGTACGTTCGATCGTCAATATCTGTCCACACATTATAAAATCAAACGGCAAATTATTCATCGTTCCATACATATGTACAATTACAGGTAGTGTTCTTCACAACACTATTCTATCTGCTGAGTTCTAGTGGAAAGACTTATAAGCCAATAGAACTGATTACTGTGTTCAGCCCGATAAGCTGCAATAGGTACGTATTGGAAGATGCCGATTGCGACGAAATATTGTTTTTCGTAATATATTCGAATTAAAATTCAAATAACTTTTGTTTCGCAAAAGCATTCTCAGCATTGGACGGTATGTTTGTCTAATACAATAATTCAAAGATTTCGTCACTTATTTGTTTGATGTTGTATATATTGCTTAATCTATTCTCGTTTTTCGAAATCTTCAGATTCGCCATTGCCTTGGAAGAAGCAGTGATCGGCGTTTTCGCGGCAACGTTCAAGCTCGCATCGTTCTTTGGAATGTGGACATGGTTTACGCACAATCTATTCCAAGTGAAAATAGTTTACCTTCCATCAGCGTTCGCAACTATGCTAGGTGCAGTTCCTTTCCTGGATGCATACATTGCTTGTGTTCCAGCAGCCATGGAATTGTGGTTTACTCGAGGATCCATGGTTGCCTTGGCCTTTTTCGTGTTCCATTTTGCTCCGTTCAACATCGTAGTCACAGATTTTTACAAGGAGATTAAGGGGTACTTGCAAATACATTTTCTACCCCCCCCCCCCCCCCCCCCCCCAAATTCAATACCAGGATTTCTTTGTAAAACAATCAAATTATGGTCAGACTGAGAGTTTCTAATATTCCATCTTCTTCTAATTTTCAGGGGCGGTCATCCGTACTTGACTGGGCTTTCAATAGCAGGTGGCGTCTTTTGCCTTGGGGTACAAGGTGCGATATTTGGTCCGCTGTTACTTTGCTGTATAATGGTGGCCATAAATCTGAGTCGACGATATCTCCACTCTCCGTCAGAAGAGGCTATTTATAAACTTAAATCTCAATTCAGTCGTTTGAAAGGGGGTGATATATAGCGATATGCATGAAAGAGCGTAACTGTCTCGCGTCTTTTTATTTAGACCTAAGCGTTAAACGCTTCTCATTTTCGCGGTAGATAAATGAAACGTCATCTACAGCGTGTAAATGCAATGAAAACGAAGGCAAGAAAACTTGAAGCAGCGATGAAGACATCTAGAAAAAGAGTATATCGTATGTATACTTCAAGGTTCTCTACAATTAGCAATGACAAAACATGTTACGCATTCGCTATTACAGCTTCTCTCAAATCTAATTGCCAAATTGAAAGATTGTTTATTGTCGATCGAATATTTACGTAAATCTTGCTTCTGAACTTCGATAAAATTTTACAAGTGTACACGAATTGGAACAAACGTTGTAAAAACAAAGAGAAAAATTACGTGCTGGAAGCAAAAGTGATAATAATAACGACGACGACGATGAACGCGGGTACATACCTAGTCTGTATTTAAAGTACTATCAGTATAGTCATTTTTATGGTCTAATATTAACATAGTGTATGTATTTTATATAGGATATAAATATTTATTTTGCTATGCTTTTTTGTTTACTAAACCAACTTCATACTACTGTTACTGTTACTACTTTGATAAGAAAAACAAAATGAAAGGAAAAAAAATTTGCTGTGCGAAAAACGAAAATCATATTATTTTGAATAAAAATTAATTTATTTAACTGTCATAGTGTTGTTTCAATATTTATCGAATGAGTTGGAAATCCCTTTAACCGGATATAGATTGAGTGTAATAAAAAACAACGTGTGCAAAGCGAATAACATTACATGGGTGTAAATCGAATTAGTCAAGATGTACTGGATGTGGATCACCTGCATCGCAATCATCATTATATTAATTTTGCTCGTCGGATTTGAAATCTATATTCACCGTGACAAGTACGGGATTTAATTGTGAATCAATTCTAATTGAACTGTGATTCGTATAATCACAGATACTGATGGTATTTTTTCTGTCATTCATTTCACGCAAAATAAATATTCCGTCATATTCTAACAAAGATGCGTAGTTTTCACCTAGTATACGATCAACTCAGGTTCGTCATTTCGTTGGTTCAAGAAATGCGGTGTTTTTATCTTTTGATTAACATAAATATCTGACAATGTCGTAACGGAGAGTGATTGCCTAATAATTTCAGCTGTCGTTGTTTCCTCAGAATGAATAGAAACTATCTTCACTCCACGGAATATGTGAAAACCATTCTCCGAAAACCGTCCATTTACCTCACTACCCAGATCCAACCACACAAATAGTGCAATGCTGTTCGATCGTAGTACAATAGTGTAATCCGACCCATTTGAATTTGCCACTTCTCCATTTTTCTGCTGAACATGTACCTGCAAGAGAAACGTCAGACCTCCATTGGATGAATAATGAGAAATATGCCGATGAAATTTGAATTAAGATTCAAACTTACACGAATGTCTGCCAACGGCAATGACACTGTTTTCAGTGGCGCAGGATAAATGTAGTTATTTGGCGCGATAGCCGACTTATCTTTATCCATCAACACAAGCTCTATGATACACTTTCTTTTTCTCAAAGTCACCCCACCGCAGTCAGCTTGCTCAAGATAATGATCAAGCCCGAAATTTGCAACCATTGTTGCGGCATTTGATGACTGAAAACAGATAAGTTTACTATTAAAAGTACACCAGGCCGATTGCGTTGAGGATTTCATATTGTTTGAGCAAAATAATACTTTACAATTGTAATTTCCCTAATGATCTGCGTGTGAACTGGCATAGCAGAGCTCCATTTATAAGTATTTATTGCCAAGCTACAATTCTTGATCTCAGTTAGTTTATCCGATACCACGTAGAGCTCCAGTTCACTCGCGGGTGAAACATGGGATGTGACAATTATAGGTGCAAAAAATTCCTGGGCATAGTAATGAAGCATTTTCCAACGACCCCCGAATTCTGGATATACAAGAAGTTTCGGTAATTCAGTGTCTAATTATCAATGCTATTGAAACTCACCTATTGATGACCAGGACGGGGCCTGCCAAACGTCGTTGAGCTGCCAATACAGTGCACCCATGGTCATTCCTTCTCCCACGGAGTTCAGACTGCTTCGAGCTTGTCTGTAAAACTCGGTTTCAATCTTAATCGAGACAGCCTGGTTGATTTGCGTTAAATAAATATACTTGATGAGGTAATCAGTCGCATTATCAGATTGAGGAAGTTCAAAATTTTTCTTCACTAGAGTCTCCATGGATTCATATCCGCCTGGGAGGTGCTGACGATGTTTCATGAACGAACTGTTGACCTTGAGGTCATCTATATTCTTGGTTGCACTTGCCAAGGTGTGTATCGACGGAATTGACTCTACCCCATATTCCGAGGCAAACCTAGGTCTCGGATATTGATTTATGTCCCATCCGTTGTTGATGTAGTTGTAGTAGTGTACTGAAAAAAATTGAAGCTGGTTGCAATGGATGATACGTTAAGATTTTGAATTACCACTGTGGAAATTAGAGACTGCTATTACCATCTCCGTACAAATTGGAATAAGGGTCCGGTCCAAGATAATTATTTTTTTCAGTGAACAGGCCGTCGCTAGGACTGGAGACCACAAACGGCCTACTCGGATCTACCCTTTCTACTTCGGTCTTAATGACATGAACGTACAGTTTGATGTAGTCTTGCTTGTAGATTTCTTTAGTGCCGGTTCCATACCAGTTACCATAAAGCGCGACTTCATTTTCGTTGTTTCCAGCCCAAATTGCAATGCTAGGATGGTGCTGTAGCCTCCTTACATTTTGCACTACTTCTTGTCGCACGGAGTCCAGAAAATCGTCGGTAGTTGGATACATGGCACAAGCAAACATGAAATCCTGCCAGATCATTATTCCGTACTCATCGGCGATCTCGTAAAATAAATCAGACTCATAAAAGCCGCCGCCCCAGACTCTAAGCATATTCATATGCGCGTCCTTCGCAGACTTCAGCAGCTGTCTGATTGTCCCTTCCTCCGCTGAAAGCTCTGGAAATACGCTTGACGGAATCCAGTTACTGCCCTTTGCGAACATAGGAACGTCATTGATCTTAAAATAGAAATTCAGCCCTTTTGTCAACGGCTCTTGAAGTAACTGGACTGTTCGGAAACCTATCTTCAAATTCCGACGCGTTTTCTCATTGGAAACCGTTATTTCAATAGTTAATGGGTAAAGACGTTGATCTCCGTAACCATTTGGCCACCATCTCTCGATATCGCTCTGAAAACATTTGTTATTTATTCACAAACTGTTCTGTGAATAAATTCATAAAATCATGCGTAATCGCTTACATCAAGAATGTTGAGAACAAGAGACACATTAGCATTTTGTTCAATCATTTTCAATGTCGCATCACTCGAGTTCTTAACATGGATTCCTCCATTAACTTCCATGTCGGCAAATATATTGCAAACAACAGTCTCGTTTCTTGTTTCAACAGTATTGACGAACGCTGTTATTAGGATGTGCCAGGTGTTATTTTTCTTGTAGAGATCCGCAGTCACATCAGTTACCAAAATGTATTTTACAACTTCCACTTCAACGTCTTTCCTGAAAAAGTATAAGAATTGTAGAGTAAAGGTGATAAAGTAGAAAAGGTTCACAGAGGAAGAAAATCTTACCAAATTCCAATTGAAGGAAACGCTGGGCCCCAGTCCCATGAAAAACTGGCTTGCATTTTTCTTATATGATTTACGTGACATTCTCCGTTATATTCTTTGGGGACGCATTGGGGCGGTACTATATACTTGCGGCTCTGTTCGTCATACAGTTCGTTGGCTGCCCTGATTGGTGAACCTAATATCACTTTCAAATTATTCTTCCCAACCTGCGGTGTAACAACAAATGTAAAATAAACTATCCACGCAGAATCGCATGATTCCATAGCATAAAAACCCCTAGTTGTTATTTACCTGTAAATGTTTTGTCACGTTGAATCGATATCTCACAAACATATTTGTCGCTTCCCCAACTGGTATCTCGTTGATAAATATTAAAGCAAATGTGTCCAGTCCATGAAACGTTAAAATTGCATTTGCAGTTTCATGGAACGGCACGCTGACTGTGGGTTTATAATTTACGATAAAAAACATTAGCCAAAACTTGTACACGGATTCGTTTATCAATGTATCGTACCATTGAAGCTGGTGGTAAATGCAAAGATTTGATTTCCCACCCAACGATTGTTGACATCATTTTGACCGATTAAATTTTCTGGAATTATTCCAGCCTTGACTAAATCTGTGTAGACGCCTCCAGGTACCGTTGCATCGAACGATACAGCTGCAAAGTTGGAAAGAGATAAGTAATGAAGATTACTAGAGAAACACCGCAATGCGTCAAATAACTACTAAGCTACTCACTGCCTTCGTTCAGCCTATGAAACGTGTCATCTGTAAACAAATGTCATAAGAATTTTGTGAGTTTTCTGGAAAAACACAGATAAGTCTGCAACTGGGAAATCATCTTACTTACTCGGAGACAGAATGTAGGCATTCCAGCGACCGTTTAAGCTGATTGATTGAGCACCGAAGGAAAAGAGAAACAATGAAAGGAAAGGTGATACTTGGGTTAATTTCATTTTCAAGTTGTTGGAAAATGAAACTTTGCACATCAATTCTTCTGAGATCGTTCAAACACCCCAGATGTGGAGTGCAGCTGACTTGTCTGTCGTTGAAAGGTAACCTCCGATCATAGGCGGTGGTTAGAAATCTCTGATTGCATCAATTATAACTGATAAATCATCTGGTTCGCCACATTAACTGAACTCAAGCAAGTCTTCAAGTCAATTATCGTTGTATGCTATCAAAACACCTCACTTTAATTTGACCTGCGACCTTATACATCAAACTGATAAGAGTGTAAACTAATCTGCTTGCATGTCTCTTATCACACTTTATTTACAAAGATAAATATGGTGACTTGGGCTCGCCATGCAGTTGAGCGGATAAAACTTGTACTCTTCGGTTATAAATACTTGATGAAATTTAAAATGTAAGTTCAAGAAAAATAAAATAGTTAAATCTATTAATATTGTAATCATAAAAGTTTTTGCGAATGCAAAACATTAATTATGAATCTTATTCCAATTAGTACAAGTTTGAAATCGACGAGTATGATCGGCAAACAATTTATACAACAGTTTTTTGAAACCCTATCGCTAACTCAACAAGCTTTCTGTACACAGATTGTGACGTAAAAACTGCTCGTCGGTATAATTTCCCTTCTCATGTAAATATGCTGTAAAAATCTTTAATTCATCTTAATCACTGCTCATACCAAAATTGCTAGGGTATTTTTTTTTTCGACATTCAATGTCAGTTAACAAAATAGGTACAACGCTTGCATATTCTCTATTACAAAACGCTTGGGTCATGGCCACGTTACGACAAAAGGAGGTAATAAGCTGTTGACTGTAGCATTTTCTTGTTTTATGTAGTCCCGATATCGAATTGTAGCTACAGTATAACAATAACTTATTTACACCATCTGAACTGTAGTACATCAGTAAAATGCTAATAATTTCAAGTGGAATGTTTAACGATCGAAACATTTTTTTTTTTTTCCTTTAAAATGATAGAAAAAGTTTGAATATAATTCGTCCATTATATTTTATGGGAAGAATTTCTCGGGGTCGGCAGTTAGTGACAAAACATTCAATCACTTAATGTTTTGACCTGATAGAGGGGGACGGGGGGCTCCTATGAAATTCAATTGACCCAACAAATCAATAAAACACGCTTAATTGCGGTGCAAAATAAAAATTAACATTCAGGCCGAAATCGCTGTGACAGCGAAAAATGAAAATAAGAGTAAGTTATGCGAACGAAACCTATCGGAAGACATATGTCATATGCAGGTGGTCATCATCAAAGAGTGGAAAGGATAAATTATATTTTATCACAAGATGATAGCTTTCGTTTTGAGACTCTTCTGTCTGTGATTAAGGTTTTTCGTGTATACGCGATGTAATCATGATACTTACAACAGTCTTCTTTACCCACAATGACCAACAACAAGGAATTAATATTACTCAATATCGATAAACCATATGTAAAACAACTTGTCTATTAAATTTCAATTGTATAACCGCACGTAATTTTTATTCAAATTTACTTGTAACATATGTAATATAAATAATTGGCATATTATCATCATTTCTAATGTTATTATTATTATTATCATCAGTCAATCCGTGATTGCATCTAGCAGCAACACCACGAAACTGTATGCTGTTCAATTTATGAATGGATTTGCAGTTTACAATCCAATTAGGTACCCAAACAAACGTTTGGTGAGAACGTTTTGTTGTACATAGCTTCGGTAATTTATATCCATATAATTACCAAAAGCACATTAGCCTGTGTTTGTAAGAAAACTGCTTGGAATACAACGTGTATGACTCTTTACATAGGCTGAAAATTCTCGTTGATTTTTAAGTGAAGAACCTGTAATGTACGAATTTGTTTGAAATTCTTCTGTACGCTGTAGAAGCTAAATGCTGAAGTAGGAAGAAGCTACCCAGTCACTGCCTCCGCTTTATGTTTGCAGGCGATTTTCGTTTTCTTTTTTGCTGAAGAAATTGCTCCGTGTAGTTTATAGAGGATTCACTTTGCTCACTGATTGGAATAAAACAGCGTATCGGTGATGTTGGAACTTCGATTATTCGTGCGTCTGGTGAATCTGAATTTCAGTTGATCAATCAATCGTTAGCGGAGGTCACATGATGTTGCTATTATATGAAATAGATTAGTTAATGAATTTCCTTTTCTTCTGATATTTGTCCATCTGACTTTTCAGCATTTGTAGAAGATTGCACATAAATAGTTTAAAGCAAAATGATTACACGTCCCATCATAGTTGTCCAAAATTGTTAATTACATTTCAGAAATTCGTAATTTACATACCAAATTGAGTCTGATTACTCTGCTTCTCCCTTTCCTTCAACAAACAATGGTGACAGTGATCCTCCAAGATGATACCGTCCTTTGTTGAGAATTTAGAGCAAATGTTGCAAACTAAGAGTTGATCGTCATCAGTTATCATAAAATCGTCATTACTGGCTGGCGAACGGCTACCACCTGGTATCGCGACATTATCAAACTGGTTACAGTCAGCGGCGTGCTGTTGTATTTCTGCTTTCGAAAACTCGAGAAGACAGATTGGGCATTGAACTCGTTCTTCCATAGCCTTTTGGTTAATGTTGATAGATGTGAGGATGTTATTATCATCATCATCGTCCTAGGAAAGACAAAAGTACATGGACTATGAATGTGACTATTTATTCCACAATAATTGAAATTTAGTTATGCTATGTCCGGAAAAGTTCATAATACAAACCGTGAACACAATTTCTTGGCGGTGCCTCTCTGCATCTGCCTGTTTTTGTTTCATCTGCCTCGCTCTGCGTTTCTTATTACGAATGACTTCGCCGTTTCTCCACTTCTCTTCTTTAGCTTTCATTTCATCTTCTTTTGCTTGTTTCTGCTTTCGTTCCTCTTCATCCTTCTGCAATCTGATCAATGCTATTTCTCTTCTTTTCTCTATTTCTTCACTCTGCAGTTTGGCGTGCTCTGTCATTTTAATAGCCTCCAATTTCGCCTCAGCGTTTTTATTATGCAGCAGCCACGATGCTCCGAGAGCCAGTTTACTTGACAAACCTTTCACTTTCAAAGGTTTTATTTCTATGTCGCCCTGATTTTCCTCAGTTTCATCATCATGGAGCTCGTTTGTTATTTCACCATCGGTCAGCGTTCTAATCGGACTCTTGGTTTCTTTGGAAAACGGATTCCTAAATTTACCTCTCGCTGCTGCGGTCGTTCCTATATTTGAACCTTTTTCCAACACGGCCTGCGCGTCTTTTTTTACAGGGCATTTCCTTTTCCGTTTTGCTCCGTTTTGTCGTGCACCCTGTGGCGATTTAGGTTTGCTTGGGTTAGGCGGCACGATGCGCCTAGGCACGAAGTCCTCGGGTGATGAGATGCGATCAACTTCCTCCACTTTCTTCGTATACTTCTTCTTTCGCAAGCTTGCCAAATCGTTGTTGTCAAAGTCATCGCTGTTGTACGCAGTTATTAAAGAGGGTTCCTCTATTCTAACTTTGTTCAAATTATTCAACATTTTTTCGCTACGTGTTAGATGTTTTTCGCAACCGCTAGAGCTCCCTGATCTCATTTGGGGTTCCCAACACATATCAGATGTTTTAGCTTTCTTCTTTGTATCAAATATACTCTCATTTTCATCATCACTATCAACCTGATCCTGTGCTACATCTCTAAAGTGATCAACAGCTTTACGCTTGCAAAGACGATCCTGGTTTCTCCTTGTCAAAGAAGACTCTTGATTTTTGATGAAACTTGTCCGCCTTTCTGGCGTACTCGGTTCTTCTTTCAAAGGCTTCTTGTCCAAGCTACCATTATTGGTGCCCACCTAAAGAAACGTTGAAATGAATTAGATACTTTATTTTCGTGTTTGTAAGGAAATATATAATTCATTCGTTTTTCTTGTCTTTTGTTTTATTATTCCAGTACAATATTTTAAAACACTAAAATGCTTTTCTCATTATACATGTATGTACAATTTTAAGTAACTAAGAAACTGCGACAGATGTAGGTTTAAGTTTTAAAGTGAGAGACAGTATTTAATGCTTAATGGTACAAGCGGTATAAGGCGTTGTTGAACAGAAGGCAGACTAAGATACGTATGTTAAAAGTTAGAGAAAAAGTGGCGCTTCAATAGATTTTCAACAACAATCATGTGGGTCGTCTTAAATATTATTCTCAACATTTTAAACCATGATTGAAGATTAGTTTGAATGCTAACTTTGAAATCACGATATTTTTCGAAAATTAAGAAAGAATAGAATAAAAAGAAATCACTTCTAGTTGTCTCAATAAAAAAAAATCCAATATATAATTTCATTAGTTTTATAAAATAAAAATTTACAACCCGCCAATTGTATTTCAGGATCGAGAATTAAATGCTCTAATTTCAACGATATACATGGCATAATATATACAAATGTTACATTCACATACGTATGTGAACAAAAAAGGATCGTGGAGTATTGTGTAACAATATTTTTTAATAACAGGAAGACGTGAATTGGAAGTGTTTGTTTTATTTTAAATTAAATACAATCTACCACTGAAAAAATATCAGATTGAGTATGTAATTCTAAAGAGAGATGCGATAAATAAATATAAATCTGATGCAACTGTTCTCTTTGTAAAATTGAAAACTGTCACGGCTTATAAAAATATTTTCAAATCGGTAACTTTTCATCAGTAATTAGAGAGGCGAATGTGTACATATATTGAAAATCTACTAAAATTACCGCAACGACCGCAAATTACTTGAGTCTTTTCAGTAAACTACGTCATTATTCAACATTTACATGTCAGCATAAATGTAAATTGTGTATATCAAACGTATCGTATATATGATGAATATTTAAGAGCATAAAACTGCTTTTTGCTTGATTACACAGTGATAATTCATATAATAGAAACTTTTTTGTGTAGTAAATTGAGTTTTGTTGTGAAGAATCGGCTCCGTCAGCGATAAGATTGATATGAAACTGATTGGATGGAGGTACCCACCTTGATGGGTGACCCCCATTGAAACTCTGAAGCATCATGCCTGTGTTTTCTCCTCCATATATCGGCGACTTCTCCTAATTGGTAAGTCAGAACGTTCAATAGTTTTTCTTTTGCATCCAAGGCCTTTCTATGATGACAGAAGTTGTAAGGTATTCTTTCCTGTATCACAGGTCTGTCCTTTTGTCTTAGAGGTACGTCACTTTCCTCAATGACAGATTTGGTAGGATCCAGTTTCCACCTTTCAACCCTCTGATTTTTCCTAGATTTGGCATTTTCAACGTTAACCCTGAAACTGGCACTCGGGGAATTTTGTGAATCTTGTGATATGTCTGAAACAATTTGCCACGCATTTTTAACCAATGGTTGAGTTTGGGTTTCCTCAACTTCCCCGCTTGCCATAGTATTTTCTTTGACCAGTTTGTCGAATATCGACTCAGGATCCGTGCTGGACCGCCTAAGATTACGCTCTTCGTTCGTAAATAATTCGGGCGATGATAAAGACATTTCTTCGACCGGTTCCCCATCTAAAACTGATTTACGACTAGACGCTGTTGGCGATACTTTATCCGATTGCTGGCGATAAGAGAAACTTGGTTTAGGTAACGAGTTCTCTTCCGATGGCAAGTCTCGCTTCGCATTACCCTGCAAGGCCACTTCTGTCCCCGTCATTTCTTGAGAGTATTGACTCATCTGAAATGACGAAACGTATTCCTTACCTTCTGCGATTAAATAATCGTATTGATTTCTAACTCGTCACCTCACTGTTTACAATGGTGCATTTCAATTAAAGTAAGACTATCATTACCTCCTGAGAAGAACGATTCTCAGGTTCAATACCAGCCATATCTCTGGACTCATTAATGACCTGGAGTATTTGTTTCATCTGGTCGTAACCCATTCCATCCTCGTACATTTCCATACCTGCAGAAGATTGGAATGTACAATGAAAACGACCAAATAATGAAAACCCATCTTGCTTGACGAGGGTTAGTTATCTACGAATTGAGGGGGTTAGGCAGAATTTTACCTGGAATGTTTGGTGTATGATGAACCACAGTTAGAGGTTGGATTTGAAGAATAATAAAACTTGAAACAGATTTCAATGATCAAACGAGTGAACTTACTCATCAGTTCCTGAGCCATTTCGGCAGCTTCAATTTCCTTGGCTGACATTTGGTTTCTTTGCTTTGAACTTCCCTCGCCGGTCGACATTGTTGAATGAACAGTAATGATAATTGTAAACAAAAAAATCTATCTACCTATTTTCCCTTGCAAAACGTGAAAACAAATATCAATGAACAATAACATTGGCAGGTATCGGATTCCCAAGGTAAATAAACACACCCGAAAATAATGCGCGGCTCTAACGGCTCGTTATCGCCCGCGGAATGGTTAGGAAAAAAACCAAAATTTTGTCGAAACCATAACATTTATTTGACTTTGATTACTCTGATTTATTTGCCTCCTACTACTTTTCTCGAGCACGAAGAGAAAAACTTTTCGGCCAATTGCTTGAATTGACGTAATCTAGAAATCAAAAGTTTATCCGAACGATCCGAACCAACGTGTCGATCGAACTAGCTGTGACGCGTATTTTTACATTTGCGTTCAACTTCACGTGCTTCCAAAATATGTATGTATGTACGCATGTATGTATGTACGTATGTATGTACGCATGTATGTATGTATGTATGTACGTACACACGTGCATATTGTACAGTACAATGTTCACGAGTCGAGCACGTCTGCATCCGTTCTCTTTTTATTATCTCATAAAATTATCAGACCATATTTGTCACTAATCTTATTGTTAGCTCATCACGGAACCTACGTTTTTGTCTTCCATTTTTTTTTTTTTTTTTCGCTAATACTTCATCAATCAGCGTAACGTTATGGTAATTTTTTTCCTTTTTGCATTAATTTAGGAAGTGGGATGGCAGCAGTGGACATACGCAAGTAATTTACAGATTTCACACCTCATTATTGACAGTCCACGTTCGGCGCGGCGCTTGAGACCTTTCTGAACGTGATTCTGAATGACGTGGCGCCATGAGTGCGTTCCGATATTTAGTTAACAGCACTGACGGCAGGGTGTAATTCTGATTGTCTATAATTAGGCGCAACCAGCCACCCATTTTGTTGTCGGGTTTGCGAAGAAGCATATCTATAAAACGCCGATAACCCCCTCAATTTTAAACGGACCTACTTGAAATTTGAAGAAAATATTTTTGATATTTTATGTTTTGAGTATCGTCGAAAATTAAACATCAACATTTTCGAAAATTCCAACTAAGTGTAACTCGTTGAATATCTGTCCTGCCATTATAACGTCGTACTCACTCATCCGTGGTTAAACTTGTACCGATTATTCCGATTCAGAGCGAGGCATCCTCAAGAGCTTTGCATTTACCTTAAAAATATATGTAGTATCCGTAACGGGTAGAGTGAGCTAGCGAGGATATGAGAGGGTGTGTGTGTGGTCAAGAGACGAATCAATCGTCGCCGAGCCGTGCTGGTGTCCGGCTCGAGGATTGTATGAACTAATAAAGGGTTTGGAAGAAATCATAATCGTGTGTTTCCCTAAATACCCTACAATATATTATACCCAATCTGATCAATCATAATTTACTGAATTCAAGCTTCTCGGTCTATTTTGATTTTTTTATGTATGTACCTCATTATAAGTTGGATGAGTTGGCGATGTAAAGGTCCTCTAACTGTTATTTATCATTACACAAACAACAACAACCATCCGGCTGAGTTCCCTCTGCTTCCTTGTGTAGGAATAAATAAGTCACAAAAAATTCTACCATATATGCATCAGGATAAGATCAGGATGAAATGCAATACTAATTCTCTTTTACTTTGCCAATCAGCTTTGAAAAATTTTTGCTTACGCCTCAATGTGCGGCAGCTCACAAAATCGATGATAGTAATATCCATATGCGTTCATTTTCTACGCGATTTTTACAATTTTATTGCACTCTATGCACGAACGCTTTTGTAATGATCTTAAATCAGTGAAGTTTGGTCTAGCCCTGAAAAAAAGGAAAGCTTGCTACAATCCTGACGTATGTATCTATATGCATGTATATGTATACATACCTAAAATCTATGCAATAGATTATTTTTCGTGGACGAGTGTTCAAACAGATCAAAATATATATTTGAAGGTAAATGGCAGGAAAACGCCGATTTATTCACGTGAAAAACTATTATTACAGTTCAACTCATATGGATAAGGGTGCACAATGTTCACTGTAGAAAAGTAGCTGATTTCATCGTTACGTCCGACAACGTAGTGTAATATAATACACGCGTATCTGTTTCAGATAAAAATTTTGTCGTCATTCCGAAATCAGCGGGTAACTACGTAAATTTCAGATGGTGAAAAATCCCTCCAACGCACAGGTGACGTTGGAATCAGTCAGAGACGTCGGAAGTTTGAAATTGGTTGGATTCTTTGCCTGGTTGGATTCTTCGCTGGAACACATGAAGAAAGATGCTGCAATAATTAAAATGTTTATACATGTACTTCGTTGAAAGGCGTTTTACCAGCTTCGACGTATCATATTTAATCTACAAAATGTTACACGAATTTGATTTTTCGTTTTTCACCCCTTGTTTTATAAAAATCTTTCAACCAATCATCCCGTTTCTTTCTTCTATTAATTATTCGTCTTTCTGAAAACGTCTGTAAACCATATCATGTATATTTCACATACTTATGTAGCTTATATAAGCGTCGAATCTTCCGCAATTATTCGATACAGGTATGTAGGGTGTGAAGGTATAATGTATGTATGTACCTCTGATAACGAGTGTATAATGGTTAAATGTATACGCATCACGAAAGTAGGTATGCAATTTATTGTAAGTTGTAATACGTACAAATGATCAACGGATACTGCACGTTTTATTAGATGTACGATCGTCTGCCAATCGTTCAGGTTCTACTTCATAATTACAAGTTTGCACTTTCCTTTGCTATCTTGTCTTTCGCCTTTTCCGCATGTTTTGAAAGGGGCAGTGATGATATTTCTGTTGATCACAAGTGGATCTCTTGATTTCGCCTTTCCTTCGTCCCCCGCGTACACATATATCTCCTCGGCGTCTTGATCCCTGCTGTGTCCCGGTTCCTCGTGAATTTTTTCAAGGAATACGTCCGGGGCGAAGACGAAATCCTCCGGCTGGGCCTGTGTGGGCCCCTGCAGGAGCGGGTACCGCCGAGGATCGTAATTAGCATTGAAAGTCGACCGTTTCGAGCTTTCGTCACCGTTCACGCCGGATAATTCGTTGGTGTCGATGAAGACCGGAACGCGATTGCTTGTGTAATAGGAACCGACGGAATCTCCACGGGAAAAACGGCGATCCACGTGTCTTCCCAGTATCACGCGATTGCCACAGGTAAACAGTTGTAAGAGGACCAAGAGGCAACAGACTCGAATTGCAGGGCACGGCCGCAAACTTTTTCCCCCGAACATACTCGTAGGCTTCCTTAGAGACATCTCAGCACTAACTCGAGTGAACTCTTCAGGTCGTTTTCTAGCACTCCGCACTGTAGAAAAGCTTCGCTTGACTTATTCTTGGAATTAATTATACTCGCTGCCGCAAACAAGATCTTACTGGCATACATATTCCGTATGGGAGGTCTTATCTCGAGAAACATCCGTAGATAGGATACCGCAATTCCACTCTGTGCAATGTTATAATTCGTAAAGTCTAGGTCTGCTTGTAAATATAATTCTATGCAGCACATGTGATAAATATTTATCAGAAATCTGATCATTCCGCCCGGTATTGCGCGACTTCTCTAGTTCGTTTAGAAGGTGGAGGATTAATACCTGTCTCTCATAAGGCATATTACTGAAGTCCATTTGAAATCATCTGGGGGATTATTATGGTTTTTCACGTTTCACATTTCCCACCGTCCAAGGCATTGTGATTGGTTAACGAAACTTTGCAAGCCGATCAGAATGCTTGGACGGTGGGAATTGTGAAAAGTGAAAAACCTTAAGAAGTCCCCTGAAGCGAAATGCAACAGTGGGGTCAAAATTCACTGAAAATTATACAATTTAGAAAACTCACTGGAACCCTTTCTTAAATCAGCTTCCGAGCACACGAATCGTGTAATTTTTTAAATTTTCGCATTCGTGCTACGGTGTTTCCACATTCGTTCCGGATTGACCTGCCTGATTAATTACTTTTATCGTCGATGGATAAACAGATACCAATTCTGCAGCATTACAATTCCCTGAAGAACAAGAGTTGGATCATTGTTGGATGGTGTAAGTCCCTTCGTAATATAATAAGCCTGCCATCAAATTCTACAGCATATGAAATTCTCGAGATGGCAATAGTTGCATAGAAATCACTTTTCTCGATGCCTCAACAGCTCAATTAAAATTTAATCGACGGTGGTCGCTATTACGTCTGCGATGCTTAATCATATACCTATACACGTTGCATGAAATATAACGAATGGCAAATAGTTGAATATGCAAGCTCATTACAACGAATGCCGACAACGAGCCCATGCAAGCTGCAGGATTAATCGGTGTAACAATTCAATCGTTTGAAACTTGAAACTTGAAATTTTGAAACAGCATGATTAAAATGACGAAGCAAAGCGAGGACAAACTATAAGACATACCGCGGTCATGTTCGCTACCTACGCGTATACACGTGTGCACGTCTCGCGTAACACATGCAGTTCTATTAGATTTTGGCTGTCAAGATCGACAACCAATTGGAGAAGTCACTCACCAGAGGTTTATCGTGGGCTATGCAAGGAGCACGGGTCTGCATGCACCGGTGGCGTCTCTTCTTCGGCCAGCACCGCACCGTTTCAGAGGTGCGGCAATGATGTGCATAGTCCTGAGTGAATATTTTTTACTCTCATTATCGGACGACACCGCGGTTGATGCCTCAGTTTCCGGATCTCCTAACGCCTGCCGCGCAGGGTCGTAATTTATAGTTTGAACTTGTGCCTCGTTACCCTGATTTTCCGTTTTGTCTTGACTCCCTGCCGTTCCGTTGATACTGCCGAAAATTATCAAGCCGATGATTACCGTGACGCATCGAACTCCGTGAATCGACATTCTGTTACATCGACCGTTGATGTACGCTACGGGAACGTGACTAGTAAAATCAACGCATCTCTTGTACGTTTTATAGAAATTCCCCGTGAAACAGATGTCCCGGTTGGGTTACGCAACGTACGGCAATAAGACGACGCACTCATCGTTTAAGGCAAGTGGGTGGTTCCTGGTATTGCAGAGAGCTGAACTCAGCTTTGCTTGTTCAATAAAGGTGCGATAATGTAAACTGATTGGCACTCATCGGCAAACGTTACGTAAATAAAGGTCGAGTCTTGAGCATCGCAGCGAATGCTTATACATTATATTAATATATTACACGTATACTTTATAAATCTGCCAGAGCTGACAATGAGACATGATACGTTAATTCGTGCGTATAATGTGAATGTGTTATCACGACGAGCGCAAGCTTCGATTCAAACAATTTGCGATTCAAAATTTGCTGTGTTTCCGAACAGAGTTTAATATTGGCTCTCGGGTAACGCCAGATTCATCACAACGGACCCGTAACGTTACAGTCGGTCTGACAAGAGCGTATTTTTTTATTACCTTTTGCATTTAACTGGCAGATCGTTCAATCGCCACCGCAATTGACTTGGAGTCTGTCTGGCGCTCGTTACCACGCAGCTGCAAGGAGAGTTTTTGAAAGTTTGGCTGAGAGGATGGATTATATGAAGGAGACGAAGATTCCGTAATGCACACACACAAGGGCAAAGAGCACCGCTCGTCCGTGGTCTGGTAAGTTTTTTGCCCGCTGTCTATTCGCGTTGCTCGACGGTTGTAAAACAGCTACTTTAGTCCCGGATCTGAGGCAAAGAAAAAACGCAAAATCCATACACGTGTTACGGAAACTACGGTACGCACCACGGACGAGCGGTCCTATTTGTCTAGTGTGTTCGCATGAACCCTTTAACGGCCAAGCCTCGAAATGTTTGAAAGAACACGCTTTATAAAAATAGAGTCTATCAATTTTCGTGCCTAAATAAAAAGTATATTCCAATGAAATTATTGGGTGAAAAATTTCCTTAGAGTGCGTCGGTATCTGTTAAATTATTTCAGAACTTTCAGATTGAAATTGAAGAAGATATTTTTTGAAATGGCTGTTAAAAAAAAAAAAGCTTTAATACGGCATCAAAATTCTTTCCAATGGTAAGGTCGCTGAAATAAGTCACGTCGACCGATGGTCGCATTATTTTAGAGCCGACCATCTGCTAAAGTCGATAATAACTAATAGTAATAATAATCTTGTCAGTGTTTAATATGCCCGCGAGCGCTATTCAACGAGAATACCTTTACGAACAAAGTATATATGCAATATTGTCATATTGCGGTCATCTCCAGCATACTTCCTTATTGCACACGTATAACTATATCAATATTACATACATTGTATTGACTTTCCTTCACCGCCTATATCCATACGACAAACGACGGCCGTTACGCATAACCATACGCGAGCCTCGAGTTCAGTTTGTCTCGCTGCAGTCCCGCTGCACCTTCCGAACTTATACCCAAATGTTACATTACCTATACATCACGAGGACGTTACGAAAACCTTCCGGGAGTATTCCATTAACGTTGCGCGCGGAAAGTTACAATTATCCTAAGTGTATCATGTTCAATGGGCATATACGTACATAGTATTACGCCATAGCCTATACGCCGTACACCATCACGCGATGTGTTCTATGGCTTTGTGATCTCGGTGATCGAGTATGTCACCGGCGGTACATTGGTTCTGACCCTAACGGTATTATGCCGCAAGGGAAGAAGAAGCAGGAAAAGAGGAATATCACCACGAACGAACCTTGCAAGCAATTGTCCAACTTACAGGACCAGCCTTGGTTTCCCGTTGGCGTCCAGTCGATATTCTCCGGATGAGGGTTGACGTATCGGGGCGGTAATGATGTTTCTTTTTCCGCGGCTCTTCGGAGCTCCCGCCGTTTCTGTCTCGGCATGATCGGGATTACCGGTATCGGTTTCGTCGAGTAGGATCTCTTCTCCTTGGTTAACGTCGTCGTCGACTTTCGTCTTATTACCGATGGCCGCACCGTCTCGCAGGGTTGGCGTTGCTTCGTTATGCTCGTGCGGCGTCGTTGCAGCCAGACTTTCCATTTTCCCTGCATCTGCCATGACGCCGGCCAAATGTCTCGTACCAATTTCAGAACCAATGTCCGTTCTTCGGTTGTCGGTGACCACTGAGGACCTCTCCACCCCCGCGACTTCAATGGGATACGTGGCGTTGATTTCGCTGCTCTTAGAATCCCTGCCGTCGCGTACAGGGTTCGGTAGACAGTCCCCTACCCGGGGCGTCGACGACGTCGATACCTCGCCGCCCATTGCGCAAAGTTCACCGGCAATGATAATTCTGTCGTCAAATGCTAATCGCGCCTTACTTTTACGTCACGTATCACTCCTATTACCTAAACCCTCGGGTTCCTCACCGATTTCATTCCCAAATTTTCACACCGAACGTGTTAACGTTTTACCGCAATACTATACAAGGCGTTATTTATCCACATTTGTAGCTTCGCGAAACTTTTACTCACGATTTATTGGTTGGAATGTGACTGAAACGCGGCTGAATCAGCGCACGCCGAACCTATATATATACTTATACGTGTGTGCGTATATTACCGTTATCCAAGCTTTATCGGTGCACTAATCAGTCATATCTCTTCGACCAGTTTTCAGAAACGCATTATATATCTACCGCACGCCTACTCGATGAGTACAACGAACACGCTGTAAGCACACACCTAACAAATATTCCCGGACAATGATACAACTTGTCCATGTTCATGCAGCCTTTATACCGACGATGAAAACAGATTCCGTAATTTGGTAATTGCACGACACCTAACAGAAATCGGGATATACTTGAAGCGGATGACAATCAGCAACGAACAGCCTTCACCTTATTCACGGTCAGAATTTGCCACGTGTAAGCGACGGAAATGAGGCTACCTCAAGGTTTTTCTCATCACAGTTCCATGAATCATGTTTCGTAACAGAGTGCAGCGTTTAGAGTAAAAATTATGACATCCGTGAAGCATGCCCTTCGTATCGCGGGTGAGTTCAAAGCTGTGCCCCGATTGTTTAACAATAGGACGATATTTGAATAACCGTCGTAATCGAGATACGGCAACAAAAGATGATTTCAGTCGAACCTCGGAAATCATTGTGATAGTATGTACAAACATGGTTATCTCTCTGTGTGAATTTTGCTTATCATCGTGTGTGCAACCTGATTTCGTTCACTCCGGAATTTCGACAAATTAATAGAATTAATTGACCGACCTGTTTAATGCGGCGATTGGTAGTATTCGGTTGAGTTCATTATTTCGGTAGGAATAGAAATTTGTTACTATTAATTATGGATTTATTTGTATTCGGTAAGGCCGTGAAGTATAGAATTTCTAAAAAAAAATTTATCCTCGAATTAATTATTATTAGTACAAGTAAATATTAGTTCGTCTTCAATAAATGCAAATAATTCGCTTCTGGGAGTGTCTGAAACGAAAGTCGTATTTTGAGTGGATATTTAGATTTTTTATCGCAAAAGCACCCGGTAGCCGATTAACCAGGTCGGCCGTCCTGGCCGGTTAACCGGTTAAACCATCGGAGGTATCGGTGACATATTTTTTTAATCCATTTCTAGAGACATCTTGACTAGCTACCCATCGCGTCGAAATTGCTAGAATACTATCCTGTACGATTGTGTTTTTTTTTTTTCTACTTCCAAGCGCCTGTCCACCCTGAAACAAATTGGAGAAAATTATTTGGCATTTGCGGATAATTGAAAATCAAAATAATACGAACATCGATAGATGTAACTCTGGGATGAGAACCGTTGTTGCGCATTTTTCATACCAGTCAGAATGAAAATCTTCATCAAACAACCTTGCTTTGGTAAATGCAACATTTGAGGACGATGTCATAATAATTTAATTAACCTCGACGGCAAGGGTTTTCGGTACAAAATTTACTATCACAACTCGGATCAAATTTCGCGAGTATTGATTAAACCGACGTCTGTTAATTAAACGTGCCCTTGAATTTCTCTGATTTGATGATATCAGCTATCGTCGAGTAAAAAGTTGCCGCACCCGCCGAGTTTTCACCGCAGTAAGATGGGGTTGCGACATTCAAAAAGGTATTCTGCAAAAACCGTAATTGAATACGTAATCGAGATTGTTTATATTCACATTCTAAACGTATATTCCAAAACGTAATCACGTCATTTTTGTACACGTTTCATCCTCATACCGATGTAATCAAATGGCAGACACAATGAATATACACATGTTGTTGAATATAGTCATCGTGAAGTTCAATTTCTGTGACTGTCTTAAGCACGATAAAAACTACGAGTACATTGAATATAGAATTAGAAGTGCGTGGAAAAAACACGTAGTGGGGATGAACCTGACGCAGTTAGCACACGAGAAAAAATCGCCTCACACACACATCGCTTGGCACAACTTTTTTTGCCTTCTATTTTGTTCGACTCATTATAGCAATCACTTGATCTAATTGTGAAAAATTAATTTTGGACTCGGAGCGAGGTTTGTAGTCTACGAGATATCACTATTTTTCTCTCATTTCCACCTAGATAGCTTGCATTCATTTGAATTTGGTTAAATCAATTGTTTAATTCATAAGCTTTCGTGCTAGTCGATGATGCTAATATTATTGACTGACTTTTATGGTAGTATATAAGGGGTAATGTTACAGAACATCAGCCACTCAAAAATTCACTTAAAATCCTTGGATACGCGTAAAAGCTTTAGCTACTCCAATATACCAGACTAAAACTCATGGAATTTGATAATACAAATAACTTGTAGCAACTACAGATTGGGCATTATAAAATTCCCATGTTTCATGTATTATATTGCGTCTCTTTAATTTTTGTTGTATTGATTTTTTCAAATAAATTATTGAAAAACAAATAGAAGAAATAAGAAAATAACATCCTGCGAATATTGAAATCTTCTGATCGCAAAATCGACCCTTTCGGGGTTACAGCCCTACTGACATGACAAGTTGGATACAAAAAGTACAAAACGTTTATTATTCATCCAGTATCATAGAGTCGTACAAAATGGTCAGTAGTATACTTATACACAGTAAAATTCAGAGATAACAATATCATGATGAGTTATATTGCGTAACTCCCCTCGGGAAAAAAACCCTCAACTTTGGTGTCAATTTTCACCCCCAATTTATAGATAACGCTAAATTTCCATTAGAAAAAAAGTTGAGGATTATTTTCTCCGATGGTCTGTTGCCTTGGGCACAAACGGTAGAGATAAACTACAGATACGTGAAAACTCAAATTTATCATCTGTATCCGTGACCTGAAATCGATAAAATGTGAATGTAAGTAGGCGTAGTATAAGTATGCCTCTAACACAAAGCGTCAATTGTCTATCGAGAGGGGGTTCAGATGGTTCAAGCCTTAAGCTTCAAGCTTTCAGTGCCGTCTGTTGCTCGGCTGCCAAACGTCAGTCTGATGGTGCGAATTACTGGATCGTATTACCATACGCCAGTGAGGACTTCATACGGTTCATCACACGTTCGCTGCGGAAAGTTTCACCGGTTGGTGGTTGCTGCGAATAGTCGTACTCTTGGGCGGCAACGCGTGGCACGTTTCGCGTTGGTTCTCGTTGGCCTTGTTCTCGTTGTTGCTGATTCTGCCGATACTGAATAAAATCAGTTAGTCTGTTGCTCCCCGGTATTGGATACCCGGTTAACCAAGTCGTTTCTTACCTGAGCAAAAACCGGTAGTTTTTCGCTGTCAAAACCGTTCACCGGCTTCTGATTTACGCTCGATATTCCAGAACCAGTTTTGTCCTGTTCGTCGCGCATCGCTGCTCTACCATATCCGTCAGAACTAGAACTGTCTTGGTGCTTGGGATTAAGGGGCAAACTAAATTTGTTATTTTCAACTGATTGCGAAAGGCCCGTTTTCCGGTTGTTGGCGCCTTGGTGGACTGTGTCCGCGATCTCGATCGCGACCGAATTTGGCACAGTCTCTTGATGCCGCGATAGTTGTTCCTGACCATTTTGGCGAAAGCCCGAAATTTCATCGGCGGTTCCCTCTCGGCTTGCGGAGGAAAACGTTTTTTCTTTGGTTGGTTGTCGGACGTGCTGTTCCGCTATTGTGCCGTGTTGAACCGTAGCCTCCATCTTTCTTGGCTGCTGTCGATAGATATTCAATTCCGGTGACAGTTCTAAATGGTTCTGGTACGGTGCGGCGCGTTGAGTCTGAAATTGATGGTGAACAAATTACGCATGCGTTACAAATGCTTGATGAGGAATTATTGAACAGCAAAGCGGCGGAAAATCCAACTTTTGCTTACCGAATGAATGTCTGGTGTTCCCGATACCGGTACTCGATACGCCGGTTCCTCCGATCTTATTACGGGCGTTCCGATTGCAGTCTTGAACATTCGTTCGCGCGCGCCATCAACAGCCGCTGCATAGACCGCCGGTGTCAGTGGTATAATCGTCGGATTGCACTGAATCAAAAACGGCACGTTGTACGAACTTTCGGAAATTTGATTCTTATCTATCGAAGCCACCGATGGAATTCGCGGTTTGCCGTACTGAAGCGACGTGGCGATTCCCCGCTTTGGATATATCAGTTCGAACGGATTCTCCGAGAAAACGTTTGACGGAAGCTCCGCAGAGGAAGACTTCGGGAAGAATTGTGTCTCTTTGGCGGGTCGATCGTATCCGTTCCATTCCCAAAACTTTGACTCGCCCGTTGGGTATAGTTCTGTGAATCTTGAGTATGGCTTTGAATCGTATAAATGGGAAAAAGAGATAGCCTCTAACAGGCTGGAAATAATGGACGCCAGTGGGCAGGTGGGATCAAGGCCGAATAGGGTTTGGGGCGGTTGGAAAGGAGTTGGCGAAGGTATTTCGGGATGTACAGGGAATGATGGAAGAAATTGGAAGAACTGAGGGAATTCCGGAAGAGTTTGAGGCTGGAGTATTTCGATTTCCTGGGGGTGTACTACAGACGATGGTCCGTCCAGAGAGCACTGCTGATTCGGTTTCGTCGGTGCAGGTAGGTAGCCTGGTACGACATCAGGAATTGGTTCGGGATAGTTTTCCACTATTGACGGGACAATTGGCAATGGGCTCGGTATCGGTGGTTTCTCATCGGTTTCCCCGGGCGGATCGCAGACGATTATCGGTGGCTGATCGATTCCTTGTTTGATCTCCACGCAAAAAGTCGTTGTTGTGGAGGATTTTTTTTTTCGGGCCAAGTTCTCCTCACTTTCACTCCGGTATTGCAGATTATCGGATTCGGACTTGAGAGATGGAACGTCACTTTTCGTCACGTCTGCAGCAGCTTGGTCAACGTTCACCGTTTCGTAATTTTTCAAGGCTGGCAATGCACGAGCTACGGCGACCCCTACGCACAAAAGAATCGTGACACTTTTAAGCTCCATCGCTGCTCTGAACAATTGTAAGCACTGCGACTGAGAACCGAAAACCAGCAAGGTTGAAACTAGCTATGCAGCATTCGACTCGGTACCTACGGGCTTATATGACACAGGAACAGCGGTGAGATATACTCGTATGCGTGGATACAACTGCTGACGCTGACCCATGCGCGTTACTTTGCGGCTGACCGAAACTGTTGCAATGCCGAGCGCGCGAAATATTTCTGTGCTGTAAATTCCTTTGTCATTTCTTAAATCGGCGATTTGACACATGTTTATTCGAATCGAATACTTCACCGTATAGTGACGTTATGAAATCATAAAGGGAAATTTGCAGCATATCTCGAAATTGATCGACGATCCGACGTGGATTTTATGAAAAAATGATGTAGGGACTTCTTTTTCTCCAGACTGATAATCGTTAGTTTTGTATAAAATCACGGGAACAGAAATATCGTAGTATAATAGTGACCGACCACGGCAAGCCTGAAGACGATCCACAAAAACTGTCCAACACACTGCGAGATTTTGGTAAAAGAGTACCTCGGTCCACTACGATTTCGGATATGCGATACCGAAGTAACTTGGTAGGCGAAAATTGATCTTTCAACTGATGTTACTTGCGGAATAATTCGTACGTCACTTTATAATATTTTCACTTGGTGCGCAAAAACTGATGCGTCAAATAACGTTTTTCAAACCAAGTAACTCGTGTACCGATAACGACATCAGTTCCAAATTCATGTGCACCGAGTAATTTCTGTACCCAAAACTTGGCAGAGCCTTCGACATTTTTCGCGTCGACCGAAGTTTTATTACAAACGCGCTGTTACAAATTACACATGTTAGTCTTAGCTCCGATCGTACCAATGCTCTGTGTACCATATCGTACCGTGGACCTTCGGTGCTGTGTATCGTTTGCGTATCCTCCGTTACAGGCAGGATAATTTCAGCTTGACGGATTTGTTTCGTAACGGCACGAATTACAATTACGGTGTTGCTTGCAATTAATATTCCTTTCACGCGTGAAATATAATGCTGTTATGTTTTCACAAAAATATGAAAATCGTGTTTATATGTCTATGCCCGTGTTAATCGAGTCGTGCTACGATATACATATAATTACTTATAGTATTGAGACTTAATTGGTAGTAGACGTTTCGCCCAATACGAAAGAATACAACACACCTCCATCCGCCCTGGCACAACCGTAGTACCAATATCTGAGATTTTTGTTTAGAGGAAAGAAGAAAATGCACCGCCGGAAACGATGAGAATTCAAATTCACTGGAGATCTTTAATTGATTTATCGCTCGAATTGGGTCGCGGTTCATACGCGAATTAGATATCTCTTCTCATACGGGTTCGGGTAGCGGTTACGGGATGTCAGTAAAGACGTCAGCAGACCTTGGATTTATACTCCTCGTCTGCGGAAGCGGCATCTGCTGACACGCCAGATTTTTAATTCTGCCGGACGGCACACATACGTGCCGTCGAGAAACCAATCCTGGTGAAAATCATTTCTACGATTTTCAACGCATTTTTAGAGAAATTGGAACATTTCGTACAAGTCTGTGAAAAAAATTGTTTTCGTGCAAGATTGTAAATACGCATAGTTTCTCATAAAAACTTGTATATTTTCATTAAATTTTGGTCTTTTTTTTCAGTAAAACATGTACAAACTACTATTTTACATTAACATTTTATAATAAAAATACAACTAATTCCAGACTTTTAATTTGTGAAACATACAGGTATTCCGCGGGCGACGAGATCATATCGAAGAAGTCTCTGATAGCTGTAAAAGAGAGTATAAATTTCCTGAAACAACGTACGTCCTCGGATGTATATAAGTATTCAATACCAAAACCATACATCCGTAGATATCGCGCCTGCGGGCACACCTACGTACACTCATAGATACATGCATAGATACATACGTCGCACGATCCGCATCATCTATACACGTGTCGAGGTGACGATATCGGGAATCTATGAGTAACGAGCGAACGAATTACGATATCTCAAGTTTACTGGAATTATCCGACAGGCTATAATGGTTGTATATTTTTAATCGAATTGCACGTATCGTTCGCCGATAAGATGACGCAAAACACGGCTATTCGGTTGCCCGCGGCCGCGCCATTGTACACGAATGAAAATTATGCATTGCCAAGGCTGCAGGGTCATACAGGATAAAGAATATGTACAAAAGCATGGATAAGTGAACTCTGTTGGAAAGATTTAACGTTCAACTGTGTGATTCGGTTAAATTTATGCTTATGGTAATGATCCGCAGAGTATATAGATCATCACGGACATTCGTGAGAAAGTGTCGTCGCTCACGGGTTTTCTACGATCACCTTGTCACGCAACGCGAATCCTGTCGCGGATGTATTCGAACAGTATCGCCGGAATTCCGTAAAACTCGTCATCCCGAACGCCAGCAGATCGCGCGGTAATCGATCGAATTACAGTCCAGCTCTGCACTGCCATTTTCGAAAATATCGGACATTGCGGTTGACGCGGACTCTCCCTCGTCGTCGGATAGGGATATCTTTTCGGTAATGACAGTGCGGACCTGTAACAATAAGCTTCGGCTGCGGTTGCCTGTGATCCGCTGGCGATGAGGCGGCGGGATTCACGGGTCATCCTCCAGTAGGTGTAATGCAATATCGCTGGCGGTAATCGACTTATACGTTACATTCACCGAACTACAAACTGTGCGCAGTTGTTGCGATAGCAATTACTCACGTTCTAACGTACCTGTTCGATTTCCAACAGATTCACGGGAGGAAGGACTTTTTCGGAGAGTCGGCCGCCGTGACGTAAGACGTCGGATCCTGTCGGCGATGACCAGAGGGGAAAAACCGCAGCTAGGAGATATAAACGGAGCAGCACTCGAGTGTGCCGCGGCTCTGCAACTATTTCTGAGTCGTTTGAAAGTGCCCGTTATGCCACGTAACGTGCAGCAATTGATCCTTGGTGAAAATCTGATACTTTTTAAGGAAACTTTGTTTCGTTGAATGTGAAAGAACTTTTCGATGAGAAAAATTAACGCACCATCCGCGAGGACCACCGACGGGCGGCCCCGCGATCGTCCCGTTAATCCCTCTCATCTTATACTTTGTTCATCTCGGCCATTGTGCTTGTATTCATAGTGTTGGACTTGTTGATTCTCGACAACCGCACTCGTATCCCATTTATTTTGACTGCAGCCAGCGGATATTGCAGATCGAGCGTTCGACGTTGCGCGTTCGAACCTGCAATCAAGCTCGACCTTACGCGCGATATATGAGACGTCGAAACACTTTTCACGAATACACGATACGTATGCCGCCTATAATTTTCACGCTCGTTACCGATTGTAGCCGAAAATCCCGGTGTATCGCCACGGACAGTTGCTCGGGATGCATTGGGATTAATTCGACAGGACGTCAACGGACGTCACGGAGAACTTTTGTGCGATCTGCTCGGATTGCTGCGACATTTGACTTTGGCCGCACCGCCCTCGGAATGTTCGGAATTGCGAGGATCGCCGCTTCCAGTCGCTTTGTTGCCGGTTTTCTTCGCGCTCACCGTAATTCCCCCAATCTTACTCAATCCACGCATACGCACGACATACTCGTAAATCATCCTGGTGTTTAAAAATCGACCCACGCGCAATGCTGCGTGATGTGTTGCACCCTGCACGTTTATGTTTACACTCGCGTCGCCGTCCCGTTTAAATATCCTTGTTTTTGGTAAATTTCAGCCAGCCGATCTTGTCAAGTGGCGTCAAGTGGCGGCCCGATTTAGTGAATTAATAAACGAGGCCCCGGCTCGTCTTCGGCTCAATTACAACGAAACCTTACACCCAGCGAGAGATTCGTCCGTAGACCCGACTGAGGTAGGATTATAGTTATATAACGACAAATGACTTGCCGCCGTACGGAACATTGGACGTGAGAATTTTCAATGGATGGACATCCATCGGACTTTTGCGATTATCCTGATACATACCTATATGTGTATGAATGTAGGTAATACCCAAGTGCACGGGTACGTCTGTAAACCTGTCCGTTATAATCAATTGTAGCCAATTAGATGTCCAGGGCATATAATACGTCGACTGTTTCGTATCGGTGCATCCTGCATGGTAGGGCGAAAACGCGAGGTATATAAAGAATGTGCTACCGGCAGGTGGAGGGAAGTCGCATGCGCGGTGAAGTCGATCGGTTATCGGGAAATCGGGATCTATCGCTTTGCTATCCCGTCACAGGACTCGCCGGCGAGCGCAATGTTTGTGAGTATATCGCATTTATGGTACAGCCACGAGTACAAGTTCGGTTGGCGATTGAGCTCCCCTGACTGAGGCTTACTCTGGCTAATCGGTCTACTGCCAATGGTTACGACATCGTGTATGCTACGCGTATACAGGTTGTTTAGTTTTAATCGCCCTAGGCTGATTACACGAAAACTAAGCAGGTACGAAAAAATGCTTCCTACGCAATATCCGCCAGGCTTCGAAGGGGGAAAGAAAAAAAAATCAAGGGTACCTTCACCAGACCTTGGTGGCTCCACTTGCAAAAAATCCGACATCCTCGTATTCTTTCTGCTTTCAAATCCGACATATTTTGTGGGAATTTTTTTTTCGCATCTTGCCATAGTTTCGCAATGATCGGACCAGTGCTTTTTTAGATGAAACACCCTGCAACACCTGCCACGTTCACTATCTGCGGCACACGTTATACGATTTGTCTCGTTATTGCCGGTTTCCATGTACCCTGCAGACCAGATTCCTCGTAAGACGGTAAACGAAATTTATTCGTTCCAAATATCAAGGTTTTCCGTTTTCATTGCTATCTGATGGGAACGAGTTCAATTGTTTAGCTTCCTCACAACTCTCCAGAATGTCAATTCGTATAAAAGACATTTCTTAGATACTATGTGTTCCCTGTAATGAATATTATAGCTGATTGTTTGAATAATTTACGGACACTCTCCGATATGATTAGGACGTTTGCTGACGAGTCATACCTTGTAATAGAGGTATGTATAATGAATATGCGTGCCACTTGCAAAATTCCACATCGTTGTTCCGTACTCGTTGAATGATTAATTACAATTAGCGACGACGGATTGTGCGAGACGACGATGACAGAGATGTCCGATACGTTGCGAGCGGATTATCGGAAAAAAATCTTTGAAGAAATAAGTTCAGTCCTGTGTTTGAAATAAACAAAATGAATGTGAAGGAAAAAAAAAATCGGAAAAATTTATGAGCATGCAAAATCTATTAGGTATATCGTCGAGTGTCCGATAAAATGCAGGTCAAATTGGCGAAATAACCCGGATCTTGGCACTGCCGTTACACCAACCACCTGCAGCTGGCAGACTTCATCCAGTCATATCGCATTCTGCCACATAACTTTCAATGACCAACGTATACGGATCGTGGGTATGGCGCTTGCTGAATATTCATCCGAAAATAAACGTCATATTTAAAAAGGTCAGACTTTTTTACTCAAGATACACTGTGGGTTATATTTATTTTCTGACAACAGTAAGTTGATAAAAAATTGTGTAATCAATCGTTACGAATGATCCTCTATTTATTTTCATGTCTTTGTTCTTCACTTACATTAGAATTATCTCCGACAAAAATAACAAACTCGCATCGTAAACAATGACGGGATATTTTCAAACTGAATAAGAGAATTGAGAATTCCGAAAATACGCCGTTTTCGATTTCTGATGTCCGTTTCGAAAGAAACTTGACAGACAACGGAAATTTTCACCACTGGCTCAACGTGGGACGATCATTTATTAATTTATTGTTCATTTTCCGATTAGGATCTGAAGAAATTTCTGTCACGACGCTAGCACCCACTAAGGGGGAATTTTTAAAAATTCACCTCCTAAAAGGATGAAAAGGGGCAAGTCGCGTTTTCGCGAATTGCCTTATATCTTTGAGGCCGGATGGGACATCGACTCGGATTTGCTTCTAAAGTTTTTTACCATGACAAACTGTAATATAGGTTCCTCAGTGACAATTCGTAAGGAGCACGACCCTGGACAACGAGGCGCGATGCGAAGGGTGCAGGAGCCAGCCTTTAGTTCATAAATAAATTCAGCAAAATTCTTCGAAAATTATTGAATCAGGGGTGAATATACCTACTCGTTTCTTTGCCTGGTATTGCAGGAGAAAAAAGAGACATAAAAATCGGGAATGGTTTATTTTCGGAATCTTTAATTCTGTGTCTCAATTCAAAAATATCTGCTCGTTGTTTACGATGGGACTTGGAATTATATTTCTCCAACTGTTACAACAACTAATAGTGCAAAAATTAGCCTTGCCTTTTCTTTCACTGGAAGGAGGCATTTTCTGGGTACGAATATTTGTTTTTTTTTTTCGGAAAAATGATGACAAATGACCACCAGAACACTCGTCAACGTTAGTGCAAGTCACTGCCGATAGGGATAAATTTGGCCACTCATACTCGCGCTCGGTCTCTGTATAACAGCAATATCGATTTTGGGAAATAATTGACACAAAATTCAGCCACTTATAGAACATATGTCCAGACATGACAATACTTTTTACCATGTGAATTTAGAAATACCTTATGAGGCTCAAGTTTGTAACTTTAAGCTAACGAAATACAGAGTAATGCATTACTGTGCAACTTTAGAATGACTTTCAACGAGTTGGCTTTTGTAAATATGAGTAAGTTTTGTTTATTACGGTTTACCAAATTTCGGACAATTCTAAAGGTGTGAACAACGATTTTTTTCCTAAAGCTGCGTCGTTACAGTAACGTTACTAACTTGAACCTCGTAATTTCTGGAGGTAGCCCGACATTTATACCTATATCATTGAAACTATGCAAGACACGAAACCAAAGTAAGTGGTGGAAGCCTCTAATCACCCTGAGGATACTTACATATGAAATTGTTAGGAATTGTTATATATATTTTTCTTCTTACAACATATTTATTTTCTATGCAACTTAATTATCGATTTAATCGTTTTTGGCCTCAACAAAGATAGATTATAAATTGACACACTCCTTGAAAGAATACTTATCTACACTTCGCGAATAAACTTGGATTCTATATTATGGAAATTAAACAGATATCTCATATGTTTTCGTTAAGGGCAGTTACAATTGCACACTTTTTTTTTTTATCATCTATTGCGAAATAACCAACATTACTATATGCATATCGAATAAAGAAACAATTTTATACATCGCGAAGTATTGTCCAAGTTGATCCGCATCTTTATCTTTGTATGATATGATGCTCATATCATGCATGTATGATATTGTAGATTGTACATACGTGCCCATGCCATGGGTCATTGACTAAAGATTGCTAAAGACAGCCAGCCATGAGTATTCTTTTGAAGCAAGCAAAAGCGCACGAGTGCCGCAGGGGTAATGGCGGTGTCTTACGTTCGCTGATTCATTTTATGGGACTTACAATGCTAACGGAGTCGGTGAGGGTAGGAAATTTCTATATTAAAGCTCCCCTGACTATCCCTCGCCCAATCGGAACGGGCTGCAAAATTCGTCATTCAGATAGCTGCCTTTAGCAATCTTCAGTCAACGCATGGGTATACATAGGTCCTCTTGCGAATGCATCAAGTCTAGGACAAATTTTCGCAGATGTTTTACAATAATCTGGACGTACGCATGCGTGGCGATGTAAGATAGATGGATGGGAAGATACCAATTGACTCGCTTGGGAGCTATGTATCTTTTTCGAACCACGTCACTTGTATGGAAGGGAATCGCCAGCGAGCGTCACAGTATTAGCATATTTCCATTCTTATCCGCAAATATACACTCGTCTTTTAAAACACTTGTATCTACAAAATATTTTTCGATTACAAGCATACGCGGTAAAATGTTTTTTGCATACAAAAATAAAGGGGGACTATAATTACACAGCATAGAAAATTTGGAAAGAATAAATTCCCATACATTTTGCAATATGCTGTGAAATTCGGCTCGACCTAAACTGTCGGAATCAGTCACAAGAATACAAATCTTCTTCTCATATACATTCTTTGATACTTCATTAAAATGGATAATGGTTCGCATAGCAATAACAACCTAAATCAGTATTCCGGACGACACTTCCGTTTCGGTATCGACCTATGCAGGTGTACATAATGGAAGAAATTAGAAACAAAATAAATTTGTTTTCAACCTTCCATCTTCTAAAACCGTAGTTTGACATAGAAAAGTTATTCTCTTTGATACGGAGCCCTGTACATTGAGATAAAGAGGTACTGCATTGCGTTTGAATATTCCCCAATTAATTAACAGAGGAACAATTAACTATTTTCTAATCAAATATGAACAACTTTAGTTCCAAGCAATAAATTATGCTCCCTCGAAATTCATTAGTAGAACGGGTATACTATGCATATTTAACCGCCTTGTGTTTCTAAAGAAATCGCTCCGGACAGCCGCTCAGGTGCGTCAGCGCACAAGGTTCGGTTCACGCGAGAATAATTTTTCATGCCAAAGTATGGTTTAGAAAAACGACACATGAAATAAAAAAAAAAAAAAGGGTAAAATATCACTGCCGATACGCCAGTCAGTTGTACCAGCAGTACAGATCGCATACTGATCTGCTTTTAGACTTAATATGTGGTAAATGAAACAGGTCCCTGGTCTACAAGGGGTGTGCACAAAAAGAGCTGGTACATTATAATATGCCACACACAGTGGATAGGAAGTTTAAAAATAAATAAGGTTGTCGAGTGATTGGCTAAATGATGTTAGAGCTTGGCACGGGGAACTTTGAGAGGATTCTCCGAGGCGGTTAGCATCTCCTTCCACCACTTGGCCCTCTCCATACCACTTGGATTACACCTAAACGAGGTTTCGAGATGTTCGTATACCTGAAATTAAATAATTGTCAGTACAGTTTGACAAGTATTGGACTTAGTCATATATGTCGGATACATATCAACAGTTACATAATGCATTTCATAACTAACCAGGAATTATTGCATTAAATTCATGTTACAGGGTTGCCACAAATTTTGGATTGTAAATTTCCCGGACTTTTCCTGATTTCAGGACGAAAATTGTAATTTTCCAGATACCTTGTGTCTCTCAACATTAAAATAACGGACTTGAAAATTTAACCAATCATTACAAATTATATTTAATTAATTTTGATGCGTTAATACTTTGCTTGTATTTCAATTCTTCATTCGATACCGAATCATCATCCATACACGGGTGAAGTCAGTTTTTCGGGAAATTTGAAAAATATCTGACTATTCGTGATTTTTAACGTTTCTAAGTAACGGCAACCCTGCACTTCAAGTATTTTGTACGTAAAAGGCGGGCTAACAAAACCGGACCAATTTAAAACCTGAATAAAACCCGAACGCGTCGACCGATATTTTCCCTCGAAATAAGAAGTATAAACTTTTCGTTTCCCCGTTTGATGATCCAAATTTCTATTCCATGCTGAGATACATGCTCATGAAAAACGGGTTTCGAAAAATTCGTTGGAAGGATTAAAAAATAAATGAATATTAAAGAATGTTGAACTTAATTTCCATCTTGCACTGTGATTTGAACACTAATTTATATTGGCTCAATTAATGACTGAAAGCTTGCAGCAATGTGTTTTTCTCTTATTCTTCTTGTGTTTCATATATAAAAATTTTCTACTAATTCATGTGATCAACGTAATGAAAGAAAAAGCAAATGAGGAATAGAATTTAGTCACAGAGGTTCGAGGTATCCACCATTCACGGCTACTGTTGTCAGTACTCTCCTTCGCCGGGATGCAATAGTTTCTGCACTATAGAGTAAGAGCAGGCTATGTGACTTCAAGTTCCACTTATAAGTGAATAATCTCCCCTATGACTTAGATTCCGATGCTCTAGATAATTCGCCAATATTAAATAAGACAGCCTTAACGCCATCTCAAAAATTGTTACAAGTATGTTTTTTCTGCGTGGTGAGTGATCGTTCCTGATCAAATTCTGATTGAATTCCGATCAAGTGTTGGCCGAATCAGTTTCGGTCACGTTCTCGACATTATTTACAGCCGACTTTTTCGATAGTGGACTTTCCTGTTGATATTCCTAAAACAAAATTTTTAACGTCAGAGTGCGCGTTTTGACTCTAATATTACAAGGAACGTTTTATGACACGTGGAAAGAATCTGGAAGAATTATTGAAATACCAGAGTTGAAAGTCGAATCACAATTAAAGATAGAAATTAAGTTGAACATTGTTTAATATTAATTTATTTCACTTTCCCAACGACTTTGTCAAAATCCGTTTTTCAAAAGCATGTATCTCAGCAAGGAATAGATATTTTGCAGATTTACAAACGTGAAACAAAAGGCTCATTCCTGCAGTTTCGAGCAAACAAGGTTTTTGAAAATTGGTCGGCGTGTTCGGGCTTTTGTTTTCGTTTTAAATTGGTACAGTTTTTTTCTCTCCCACAGTGTATTTACGAATGGCTCAATTATTTTCTTTATTCCTGACTTCACCATAATGGCCATTTTATCGACCTGAAAAATGGGCACAAGTATCATATGATTCTGTCTTATACTTTTCCGACGCATTCGCGGTATTCAGTGTTTTTCTGGTTTTTTCCGTCTTTTTTTTTTAAATTTAGAACTACTTCTCTTTATATTAATATAAATGGTCTATAAATTTTAGTTTTCAGACTTATAAAATGATCGCACTTGAACATAAAAAAAAAATATTCACTCAAGTCAGGAATAAAGCTCTATTCGCAACATGGAAATAAAGCCTAATACATATTCCCTTGTTCTACAATGTACTATTTTTCAAGGGGAGTCGGACAAAAAATAAGGTTTTCAGAACGGACGCGAATTTGTTCGGTCTTTAGCCCAGTTGGATCGAAGTTTGAAGTAAATTTTTTTCGCTGTAGCTCAAATGGTTGTTTAACTCACAAACATCGAATTTTCCAGTTTAACCGGCGCATTGTTCTCTTTCTATATCTCCAACTCCTGTTCCGCAGTAGCTAACCAACTCTTTTTCTACTTTGATCTACGGTTCAACCAGGCTTCAGATTTACAAAATTTTAATTCAAACCGAAAACTTTTTTTTTGGTCACGTTGCTTGGGAAATGATTTTTCATATATTGATATACTTTTCCATCGGCTCGACCCAGGACAGAATTCAAAACGAAGTCAGGAGGTGCTAATGAGTCTGCGATGCCTAGAGCTTCCGGTTTCAGCTGTTCGCATAATATAAGGATCGACTCCCGCAGTAAATCTGCCATTCGAGGCCCCTCACAGTATCCACCTATTATGGTGCGTGCACGGATGAAAAGTTGAATTCTTAATTAACACACAAACTTGATATACATCATAATAAGATAAGATGTTTATTGACATGCAACTGGGATATGGTTTGTCAAACTAATACTTTTAAATAAATTACCTTGGTAGAGGGTAGCCAGATGCTTCTCAAGACAGGACAGCGTGTAGAGAAGAAGTACCTTATCTAATACCAGTTCCAAGGTACGTGTGTCTGATCTCGTTGGAATCAATCGTTTCAGCCTGACGATACAGTACTTTTGCACTATCATCTGTAGTAAAAATATATTTTAGTATACATGAATTGGATTTTAGTCACATATTTTTGATCAGTGACTCAACCGATCTTTGCGTGTTGCTATCTGCAATGGGCATGGAAAAATACCTCTCCGTAAACTTTTGAAAGATTTGCTGCACGGTAGACCTGTGCCTTGTTACGTGCGGTGAAGTTATCTAGCCCACCATGAATACCTTGATCAATTTGACGTTGCGTTTGTACGACGAGCCAACACAGCAGCCACTCGTTTGTTTCCCTTACAACTGTGTGAAGAAAGTTTAGTTTGTTTGATTGCATGAAGGCTAACATTTTACTTGATGAGCTGATGGTACAAAGGGCGTAGAATCTCGTTCTGCCGTTATACATACAATTATTAGACATCACATCGGCGACGCTGTTTCCCTGGAACTTCCTTTTCAATATGACTGGCCCGCTAGCAAGGAAATCTACTGATCCGAGAGGGCTTGATAACGGAGCCCCAGCTTGCACCTCCGCCCATTGACGTAACAGCCAGTTACTCGTCTGCTGAGGCAGGACATTGTTGTCACCCTCATAGGTGACGGTGGGCTCGTGATTTACACCGAGTTCACCCAGGTTAGCAGCTGCAGAGAATTTTTTTAGAAATCGACTATCAATCAATGATCGAATTTCACGGCAATTATCGTACCTTTGAGGTAACCGTGACCACCGCAAGCTTCTCTGCACTCTCGTATTGCGTCCCGACAAGTCCAGGTGATCAGTGGCTTTATCGCTGATATAATTGAGTGGATTTCTGATACAATCTGACTCTAGAAATAATCCAAAGAATGTATATTTGTAACAAGTCAAGTGCTTTGTTTCGCTGATTGGCGAAAATTTTTACTTGTATGCTATCCCTACGCTCCTGTAAACCTGTATAAACCGAGTTTGAATGCGATACTTACAAGATCTGGTATGTTTTCACCCTCCATGGATTTTTGTACATTTTCCAAGTAAACTCCAGTAAATTCAGACATAAAGGTCCTGAAAACTATCGCCGCAGACAAGTAGGGAAACAACCGCCATCGCTGTAATCAATGGTTATCTGCATTACCCAGATGTACACCCGTGCTATCATATGCATACACACCGTACCGTATCTGGTGGGAGCTAATAAGTTTAATGCGGACAAAATGTCAAAGACAAAAATAAAATTACTAGCTGGATAAACAAAAGTATCAAGTCCAAAGTATCAATTTTTCAAGTATCATGTGGCGAAGCCTCTGATAACTGAAAGTCTTAAAAAATTGAAAACGTCGGTGGCGCACCTCTGCTGAATCCTGAATTTTTTACCAGAAAACTTACATGAAGCTCGTACTCGATCAAAGGATTTTCCCCCTTTCCATTGGACGTTGATTGACCGAACTGTTTCCTAACCGCAGCGTACCTCACCGCTATTACTACCGCGGCTCCGATTGTGTTTGTGCTTTCTTGGCAAATACCTATCCGGCCGGCAGAGAGATTTTCAAGTGCCGCACCTGAAGTGATAGCGACAATAATTGACAAACGCATTCATCAAATCTATATCTATGTACATGTCGAATAGTGTTGAATAGATAAAATTATTACCAAGAATTTTTTGAGGATCTGAAAAGGAACTTTCGTATTCGCCGTCCGGAGAAACATCTCCCGTTCGATTCAGCAGACTCTCCCTCGGTATTCGGTAATTGTTGAACAATAGGAAACTGGGGACAGCGAAGGCATCGGATAGTTCTCGAGCTTAGGAGCACGATCATTTAATGTACGAATAGCTAGGCCACACAAATCGCATGCAGCATAACGAAATCTCATGAGAAACGGAATTGTTACCCACCCGTTATCAATACCGTTGAGACCCATTTTTTCTCCCATATCCCCTACTGTGATGCCCGGATACGGAAGGTAGGTTTTCGGATCTCTAATCGGGACTATGAAAGCGTGCAATCCATGGCATTCTTTCAATGTAATCAACTGAGCGAAGACTATCGCTACTAGGCATGTTTTCCCTGAAATACAGATTTGATTCGTATAAATATATACGTTTGATAATCACTTATTACATGGGTGTGCACAGTTTTAGGCAGTCCATGGGAAAGGCTGTAGAACCTTGGTGAGTATCAAGACCAGATCTGCTCACCGTTTATTTTTCATCACCTTCAGATCAAGGTTTGATCCGTAACCAAACTATATTCATTGTACCGCATGAACTGACATGTATTGTTCGGTAGGCACAAATTTTACCCAATGTGTGTATTTGGCATTTCCTGCAAAGAAGTTAGATGTTCGGAAGAATTCTGAACAAAGATACTCTTTTGGCAAGGAGAAAACTAATCTGAGCTGCGCTGTAAGACTGCGTACATTATTTTTTATACCAATGTCGACAGAATAATGCTCTGATGCTCAGTAAATACGATTGCCGATCAAGATCTAAACAACTAACAGTGAAATCGGTTCAATGTAGTCACAAATGGAGCTGTGACAAAATACAGCACATCTACGATGCCTTTCAATGTCACCTAAGTTTCCGATCCAGCACTTTGCAGCCTGAAAGTCGGGGGTGTGTAGTACGAATTGTTGGGTTTTTGGATCATACGTTGCCGTGGTTCTCATCATTTTCGTATTGCTACCATGGGCGACTTCCGTCAATGCAAAACAGCCTAGCATCTGAAAGTTGAAGAGGGCTCAATACAATTGACATACAGGCAGCAATAGGGGTGAATCACATCTCTGCTTCTTTCCAATGTATTTACTGTCAGGTGTAGGTATAAACGTTTATTCATCTACAATAGAGGTTTCGAAGTGGCAACTGACTTGAACGCATCGCTGCAATACAACTGAATGGTCGTGGAGAGTTTACCTGCTTGTTCCAAACTGCATGAAACATAGGCAGGTGACGATCAGTGCCCAGACTAAGCAGCGTATTGCCAAATAAGTAAACTCCAATGGCAATCTTCACAGACAACGACGGGCTGACTATGGCTGTTGCTTCGTTCAACGTCATCAGGTAACCTGTCTAGAAGAACAATGGTATCGTTTGAAAGCTCTCAACACCCAGCAGCTTCGAAATTTTATGCAATACACGATTAGCAAATTACTTTTGCGAATGGCGATTGTACTGTGATTCACACAGATCTACCTATATTGGTACAATATGCAGTGATGTAGAAATTTTGCAGGTTTCGTGGTCTCAAGAGGATACATACGCCTGAAAAGAAAGAAAGAATTTCTTGGAACTGGTATCAGTTGCTGAAGTTATACAAGGCCTGCCAGCTCTGGTTTAATTTCATTGTCGCTGGTGGGTCAGAAACCTAAAAATTATCTGCTAGACCGGTTATATTGCAGTTGATGATGGATTAAAAATGTCACGCCCTTGAACCACCTAAATCTGCTAACTCTGAGTGGATAAAATTTTATAAAGCTGGCTGTCATAACTCAATAGTTCAATAACTTGATTTCTTCAAAGCAAATTACTGGCATTCCTAAGCATAATTTGGCAAAACTTGAGATTTGTCTGACTTCAGTTACCGTACCAACAGCTAGTTTGTGTAAGAGTGCTTGACCTGAGGTACAAATCGCATTGTTTATTATAACTTTATGAAACTCCATGTTGGTATTCTACAGTGACGTGATTTTGGCACAAACCAATAATAATTGAACTATGCAGATCTTAGATTCCTGAAAAAAATTGGCAATTTTTGTAATAAGTAAATGTGTTTTGCACTCGAAACGTATAAAACGCATGACATTTAGATGTCTTATCGGTTTGCACCAAAATTACATAAGTGTACAAAATTTACATGAAATTTCAAAAAGTTATTATAATCGATGTGGTCTATACCATTTGACTGTGTATGGTAGTTAAGTCATGACGACCAATTTCACTTCTTTTGTCTATAATTGTGAAAGACCAAGTAGCACGAACCGCAAATTTTGCTTGATTATAGTTAAATCCGTAAGTAGTGCTATGTCGATGAAATATTCCATTAGGAACGACGAACCTTTATTAAAAATCGTTTTTTCAGGCGTGTATACCCCCAATATGATTCTATCCCAGGTCCAAGCTATGCTCGTATTACCAGGTATCGAAGCCGTACTGTTAGAATGCGTGCATTACAATGATGCGGAATAGGGTAGGGTATGTGCTCAGTTAAACTTAACACAAGCGCCATGAGGTGTTGTTGCAGTTTCACACTTCAATGTACTAGAAACCCGCGGAAATTGTGCCCGTACACGGGGGTAAGACGAAACTGGTTCAAGCGAAAGATATCTAGAATGCTCTGAGAAGGACTTGGAAGCGAAAGGACTCGAATCCTATGAGAAATTCATCGAGTCACTACACACGCATACCTTGTGATACGAGAACACTAGAACAATAAGAATACCTCGTACCTTTGCCTTGTAGTTGAATTGATTTATGTTAGGTGGCAAGAGATGAAGATGGTTGAGGCGAGCCAATTGTCTGGCAACTTGTCTTTTCTGTTCATTTGCACTAGGCGTTATATCCTGATGCGGGTGAAATTCAGGGTCTGCTTCCATCGCTTTCCACAATTTCATCTGCGAGATTGACAGACTTGTTAATTATCTCAAGAGTTTCATATTTTAATACATCCTGTGTATAGTAGGTACGTTATGATGAGGCTGAAGTTAGTAACGTTAATCTAACGAAAGCTAAAATAAAACTTACTATTTCACAGCATTAGAATAACTGGAGGAGTTGAACTCATAAAATCTGAATTTCTTAATGCCGTATTCTGGTTTACTGAATTTTATATTATCCTGAAGTTGTGAAATAACGAGTTTTTCTATAAAATGCATCGATAAAGTAACATAGCAAACTTCAACCTGATAGATTGTGGAGAAAATCAAAGATACACTATTATAACTACCCCTGATTTTAACAGAATTAGTACGTCTCATTACGTAAGGGCTGAAAATATAGAAATAGAATTGAGTTCACCTTCAGTCTTAGAACATCCGGATCTTCCATTACTAGGCGAAGTTGCTTCCAACAAAAAGATGCCGAAGCCCTGTACTCGGCCAAAGCACCGGTACTGGGTACATCTTCAATCCAGTCAAGGTCATTCTTGAAAATATGTCCTGATACCGTTGCTTGAGTTGGAGACATCGTCAGAGCGTATCTTTGGTAGGAATTTCCTGTTGAACAGGTACAAACACGATATACGTATGTACCTATGTATCTTACAAGTCATGCGATTGAAGATACAGGTATGTTCCATGTAAAGATGTCTCAGAATACAATAAAATTGATTCCGGTACAGGTGACACACTTACTAGCTTCTCTTTTTTCATGCAAGATAAAACTACCTAAATAAACGTACGTAAGTAAATGATCATGGCCATGGTGTGCGACCAGCTGTTGAATTAGATTGGGCAACGGGATTATCACACACTACTATATTACCGTGAACTAAATCTGATGGAAAAATATTATTATTCAGCCAATTTTGTTATCAGAAATTACTCCTGGCACATTCTGCATCAGGAGTGGGACAAAATTTTTCCGTGAAATGTAGAGATAATAACAATGTCAAATACTACTCATTGTGCAGTAATCACTTGGTTACGAAACGAATCATATGATTAATTTGCTGCGCTATGTTGTCTCTTAGTCAATTAAAATGTTATTAACAGTCCAAAGGATTAAGTAAGACGCCGGTATCGCTTAATTGGTTCGCCAATGTTATAAATGTAAAAATTTATTATTTCGACATTACTTATGACTTAGGCTTTATAATAAAGATGAGTGGAACATACCACTTAGCGCCGACCAAACGAAAATATATTATGAAAAGTGTGTATACATGGAAAATGTGGAAATGTCGATTTTAGGCCTTCAGTGACTGCCTTAGATACACTCATGTATTCAAAACGTGCGATCAAGACAGCCTATGTACAGTTCTGCACATCATCATATTTCCGTGGTTTATTTACACATTAGTACGGAAAATAACATTGACACAAGTATTATGGCAAAGTCTTTGGAAAGTAATATCCACACGATACCATGGTGTTTCATATCAGAAATTAAAGGTTTCACGTACAGTGGCCCTATTGTCTGATACGATATCTCTCTCTTCTACTTGTTACGATAGATACGAATTCACAATTGGCCAAACATACGTGATAACGTGGTGGCTCATTCATGCGTATACGACTGATTACCGACAACGATTACATCCACTTTGCCCGTAATTGCGTTCAACAGCGATCTGTACATGTTCAGGTTAAGACACACGTGATTACAAGAACATTTCTATCTATCATTATTGAATCGATACGAGCATGTAATTTAATGTTATCAAGGGTGAGCGCGGCACATGTCTGGACATATAATTATACTCATATATACAGGGATACAAGGGCATATGAGTATAATGGAACGAAGCTTCTTGATAACGAACATCTTTGAGGGCGGAAATGATATCCGTTACTGAGAAGAGTGTATTATTCCGAAAATTTTTACTATCCCATTTCCATTTTACAAGGGATGATATAGGATCGTGATATTCAGAAAATATTGATTAAGAACCAGGAGGAAAAAAAAAAACCAGGTCTGATTCGTTTATATTTTTACCTAAACAATTCGACATTGAATAAAAAAAAATGTTCTCATTCATTAGAATTTCTTTGTATTTACTCATGGAGGTACGTGTCCCCATTGATGTAGCAGCACGAAACTTTACATAGAGTTTTTGTTTATGATGTGAAACACGTCTCGGGTGTGTAGCAATGACTATTTTTCGATTACCCCCAAATAAGGACTACCCTGGTATACATATTGCAGTTGAGCAAAATAAAGCAATGAAAAACAGGCACCTAGTCCATGAATAGCAGTTGAAACTTGTTATTTGTGCAACATAAGGTTAACCCTTTCAGTCACTCGGTTTTTTTTTTTTTTCGCACAGAAGTGCAATTGTACGTTTCCTATGCATATTACGATGCTGAATGCGAATCTGATGTCGAAAATTTAATAAAATTAAAAACCTACCCCTGAAATGGGGTGAAACGGGGCCGAATCATCAACATTGTTTTAGAGAGTGTTCTTGAATGAGATTTATATGAACATTTATTTTGAGATAGTACAATGTCAGGCCGGGAATATGTGCAACCCCCAATACTATTTATATGCACCCCTAAGGAGGGTAAAAACTACCCCTATGCGTTGAATTTTGTAAATCTAATTGCCACTCTGAGATCTCTGTTTGTTTACCAAGGAATTCCAAGCTTGTTTAGTACATGTTTATTATCAAATTTCTCCGCTAATGAATTACATTAACGAAAACAAGTTTTGCATTTGTTCATTTATAACAATTACAAACAATTATGGATTTGCAAATAATCCTAATCATTTCAAAGTTTAATTATGTTTCCGTGACTGAAAGGGTTAAAACATTCGATCCTCCAGTCCACGAATGATATATTTGACGTGTATTACTTTTCAGATTCAGCCTATGCACGATTCTTAATCACTGTATAGAGGACAATCGCGATAATGAACGGAATATCAAGCAGGCCCACCACGTGCATTACTACTATCTCTCCCAGTCGCTGTAATTGGCGCGATACACCCACAAGGAGGTTACATTGGCCTGTATAAAATACCTGTGGAAATTTCACACGCGGATTATCACTCTTTAAGTATGACCCACCCACAAACGCTTGCGCACAGTACGTCCTACCCATTTAATTTCCATCGCACCAAGTCGCCCTAGGCATCGGCTGATTGAGTTTAATTGAAAAATTAACAAACGTAAACAGCGCAGCGTGACAGCCTACAATCACGATACTAGCCACAAGTCCTCAGCACGTCGCACTAATGCAGAATCGCTTCTTTTTTTTTTTGCATCTGCTGTCGATTTCTTCCCGAACGGTTGTATACATATACCTATGTAGATTCATTCAAACACCGCGTAACCGTTCTTTGGCACTATTCGTCCTATCAATGTTATACAGCGATGTATTTATCCGGGACAATCATTACCTCTTTAAGTCTATCAGCAGAGACGAATATTTCCGGTCGAGTTCGGGTATGCGACTAAATTTCGTGCGGCATACGGAGTTCCAAAAGCCGGCCGGCCGGCCGCCGGCACCGCCCACTGAATCTTGGGATGTGGATTGTGGTTGCGTGCGGCGAATCGTACTACCTTAGCTGTGAACTATATCGACAGCAGCTGATTAACCGTTTGTCAGTAACGGAACTTTCACTTGTCCACTTGCTCGCGTGCGTGATTTGAAATTATACTTACGTATTCGATGTATGGCGAAGCTGGAATTCTTTCTTAGGTGCTGCCAGGACTGAACTCTACACGGTGCCAAGTGCCAGTTGCCACAGCTTATCTCGTTGCACACACGCGATAAACATGGTGCTGCTGTAAAGTAACCTAGGACCTCTGCCAAGAACACTTATCCTTGTTTATTTTGTCCTACATAACAATCTTCATTTATTAAGGAATGGAGTGAATTTTTGTCAACTTGTCAAGTCTTTGACATGGAGCGATCCACTGTTGCAAAAGTTCACCATCACTATTTCTATTGAAAGTAGACAGTTTTTTCATCATTTGGTCTATTTGAAATAAAACTTGGAACCAAACAGTACCACAGCATATTTGATGAAATTCCGTATTAAAAGGTGTATATACGCTCAAAAGCGTATGACGTTAGGTACGTACTGTTTATTTGCTGCTACTACTACTACTACTACTACCACCGCTGCCTGATCATAACGGCCTGACTCGGATGACAGATTTAAGAAACTTTTGCCCAACAATAACGTTTCCAGACCTTTGCAAAGGACTGTGTTTGGAAAATACGGACAACTATGTTCATGGGGCCCTATGATCAGTCTTGAATTTTCTCCACCCGTTTTAAATGTCAAATTGTACATCAAGTTTGCGACTAGCTTAACAGCATTTTGGGAAATTAACAGAACAGGAATTTATATAAGGACTGGTGCACAGTATTTCATTGCTGTAAATACTATCGATATTTTTAATAAGCATGATAACTCATGCTTTGCCGAAGCGTCATACAGTCGACTTCATCAATTTTCAATGTATTAGCCTTAACGTTTATATCCTCTTCCAGCTGGATTTGTGTTCTCAATAAATACCGGAGTGAAGCTTGAGCCTGAAATATGTATCTAATTAACATAGGTAATTCAGGTAAATGGTGATCGAAATAATTATTCAGCATTCCTGAATAAAATAGTAAAATTCTTAATGATTGACGCATAATCTGTATCACCTCATTGAACATTCGTTGTAGCATAGAGACATTCCCACGCAAATCATAGACCTCTTCAACAAGACTCGTCTCCACCATATCTCGACACAACTCTAAGCCAGGTCTTTGGCAGCGATTACCCAATCGTGTATGAGCCAAAGCCATATATTTTTCTTTTTCCGCAATACTTTTTTCCAAACGTGTAATATTACGTGTCATTTCGTTAGCTTGGCGCATGATCTATGGGTTGATATTATCATGAGTAGGATGTATGATTGCGATTCAAAGTAGAAACTTATATGACAATTACACTACTCAAGAGTTAATCGTAAAACGGGATGCTTGAGAAATGAGGGTGACTTTGTACCTTGCGATAAGCGCTGCAACAAGCGCCAAGTGTATATGTGTATATTTGAAAGGTTAGCGAATGAGCATATAGTTTGTTTTCATGCTATGGTTGTGAAAATTGTATAAAGTTGAAAAGTCCAAGTGTGAGAAAATTTCTATCAGGAGTTATAGATGAAAGTATCTTCATATCCCAAACCTCAGAATGTTGTAACTCCAACTTCATTTTAACACTTTTAGTTTCGTCAATACGACTACGGAAAGCTTCATCCGTTGCCTGTTTTTGAACATTAAGATCGTCTATAATTTGTTTGAGTATTGTATCGATATAACAACGCAAGGGCCTTGCACTATTTATCTCTTTTGAGGCTTTGACAATATTGGTGTTGGTTTGCATTTCCCATTCGCTGAGTGTAATACTCCTAAGACAGGTGAAATATAGCTTTGCAATGCTTGAAGCATTACGAATAAATTTACGTGGTGAAAAAAAAAATTTGAAAATATGTTTCGAAGGTTTTGGACCATCGCTGCAAAATTTTGCAGTAATTGTCGATCGTCATACAACAAAGATACCTACGATGGATCGAGCCTTGCGTTTCCATGATAAAGAGCCAAATTCAAACTGGTGTCTGTAAGTGTGCGATTATGCCGATCGATACGTAGATTATTATCCTTGTCCTCAAGATCATGGTCCATGTAGTACAAAGTAGCCTTGAGCCTGCGAGTTTGTTCATGTGTTTGCTCAAGAGTTCGTACTAATAGGTCCTCCGCACCTCTGATCACTTCGCACTCTTTGCGCAACTCACGTTCGACATCATCTCGCGCAAGGTCAATACCTAGGCGATGTTCTCTAAAGAAAAAAACGTCTTTTTTTAAGTTTATATATCAACTATGCGCCTGTTTCCTATGTTGTTTTAAATAACTAAACATTCTGGTCTGTCTCTATGAAGGTATTTGGAGATATGTAAAAGTACCGACAATGGACTATTAACAATGGTAAATTCATCTGACGTCACACTCTGGTAGACCTAAGACTCAAACAGCACCATTATTACGATGCGCCTATACATATCTATATACTAACCGGACAATCAGGCATTTTTGACAAATAACAAGTGCATTGCATTTGACAGAAGAAAGGGCATCCATTAAACGTTCCTTGTATATACCAAGTGCATCAACTTCATGGAGAACTTCTTTTCGAACATTTAGAAGTTCCTTTTTTCGGAATTCAATATCCTTAACCTTCTCCTCCAGACGATAATCAACTTCCTCTTTGTTACTTCTAGCACTTTCCTCAGTCAATGTTCTAATGCGATCGCATTCAGCTAACAAGCGTTCGGCAAGCTGTTGCTGTGTTTCGGAACATCGGTATCTATGTCGGTTATTGACATACCATTCGTCTAGTGTAAAGCGCGACGGAGGTGGAGGTACAACAGTTGATACCGTGTCCACTTGCGCTCTTAATTTTGTTGTAGTCATCATAACCCGATATATAGACTGGCTGGTTGCTGTAAAGCAGGAATTGAATAATAGATTGTGAGTAGGTAAAAAATGACTCACTGACAAAATTGCCAATGTGAGACGGTCAATTCTGTTCAGATATAGTACGCTGTAGGCTAGCAAAAAACTTGATAACAGCTTTGATCAGTTTCATCCGTACCAAGGCGACGGATGCAGTATGTTGTTACCCAGGAAACATAAACAACTTTGACAGTAGGTTGTACAGGCCCGAGTAACCCTTTCGCTCGCGCGTTTTCTTTCGTAAGTCAGTGACGCTATATTTTTGCTCAGACTGTCCCACGCATGCGCAGTAGCTAGTAGAAAGCGACAGCACTTCACATCCGTGCCATCTCTCTCTCGGGAAAACTAACTGCTGTAGAAAGCAATTTAAACCATGGAGACTAGAGTAAAGGAGTCCGATCTTCGTACATTTGATCCGGCATCGAAAACCCGTACAATAACACCCGTATTCATAGTCCTTCCATGAGGAACAAGGATTCCTTGTTCTTCATTTCACGTTTCATAGACCTTCCACGACAGAATAAGGAGCCTTATTGGCCTCCTTCTTTCAAGGCAGGTCTCGAGCTTCCTTGAGGAAACCTTCGGCACTGCGATTGGCTGTTTCGTTTCATGTAGCCAACGCTTGCGCTTGCGCTTGGCGTCTATGCACTTATGACCCGTATGACGCAGATCACAGCCAGTCTACAGGTCAACTTCTTTGGGTTTCACCCTCGTCAAACGACGCAGCTTGACAATAAGAGCCACGCGGTTTAAGTTAGATTTTAAATATAGCCGAGCGGCGCTTCGATCAGCAGTTTTACCACCATAAGCAATCACCAAGCATCATGTCTTCCTTCTGGAAGGGAGAGCCAAGTTGTGACTATGAAACGAGGACGCCTCTGAGATTCAAGGAAGCCTTCATCAAGGCGTCCTTTATCCTTGAGATAAGGAGGGACTATGAATACGGGTGTAAGGCTTGCACTGGCTGACGCTGAACGGCATTGATATCGCAAAGATCCAACGAGTGGTGGGGAGACTAGGGAGCTTATTACGGTTCTCAGGTAAGAGTACTCACTTTTCACATTCTTATCTCATGTCTGGTCTACACCACGGTCTCCCGTGATCCATCCCTCGATCACAACGCCGGCCTGGCAGCCACAACGTGAGATAAATAACCGGCCGTGAAATGATCCACCCCCACTACCTTCGTTGCCAGACCTGTATGTAAGACCGTGGTCTGCACGTACGCTTTAAGTGGGGGATCTTAAAGTGCGCCTCCATTAAAGCTGATGTGTAGCTGAGTTTACATGAACTTTAAGCGCCTCCCACTTAAAGATTTTCTGAATTCCATTTGAAGCTTAATTTTCAGCGAGAAGCAGTGCCAACCGTACCGACATGACAGATATATTGAAATCTCGTGTGGTTTGAACCCGTTCTTTGTTCTTTGTGCTTTGTTCTTTTCTTCGGTCGGCATTTTGCCGTAACCAAGGTTGGTACATATTTATTACTTGAACAATTATTGATATGAAAATATAATCCATGTTGAAGTATCACCAGGGTTTGCAACAAACAAAATGCGTTTTGAATTACAGATGAGAGATATGTTGATTATAAGCTATTCAAAAAATGAATAACAAAAGATGGATAGGTGATTATTAATTAATGAATAAAATTACGGAGAACATTGCATTATATTGCTTCATATATTGTATTACTGAGGTTATAAACACTAACTGACAGTTCTTAAGTTCTACTCGTTACTCCGTTTACCAACTCGAAATAAATTTTTGTCCTTAAAGTACTGTGTGTAGCTGAGTACACACTTTATCCCAAACAGCTTGTACATACTGACTTTAAGACCCCCACTCAAATTGCATGTGTGGACCAGGCATCACCTTTTTATGCAATATCATATATGCTGAAGCAAACACCAGAATCATTGACCAATCAGAGCATTTTTCCCGCTGCTACATCTAGCTCTTTGCTGCACGTGAAAATGCAGCTTAACGTGCGCATGCGCGTCAAGTATTTAACGATCACAGCGACAGGGACTATTAAATTTGTGGACAGATTGTAAATCACCACCACCACCATCACCATCACTACCGCATTTGGTCTCCCCTCTAATTTCAATACGATCATAGCAAGTCTTGAAGAATGGTTGAAACAGTATTGCCGTCATTTTTTCCATTTCGTATGGTTAAACGAGGTTAAACCTTAATGCTTACGTACCTGTACGGCACGGATTGGAAGAAAATCGAGTATTTCAGATGCGGACTGTAGAAGTGAGCTGGTAACTCAAAATACCAAAAGCTTGCCACGAATATTACAAGGTATAAGTAAACCCACGCGTATAAAGTGCGATCAATAGTAAACCAGCGCACAATTTCAATGTCACTTATTTTCACAGAAAACCAGCAAAAATGTCCAAGCGGCCAGCTGACAGCGGAGATTCGGGTTCTCAGCCTCCTATAAAAAAAGTCCAATTTGAACCGATATTAATCGGACCAATATCCACCCTTGAAGAGATGGACATGAAGGTTCTTCAGTTTCAGAATAAGAAACTAGCTCAGGTATAATTTTCCTATTATTTTTCATCACTACGTTGATGCAACAACATAGGATCATGATCTTTGCCACTGTGGAACCAAAGGCTCATAACCCGCTGCTTAATGGCAAGATGGGGTGCCGATATGATGGCAAGCCTTCATTTTATTTGTACAGGAATACATATTTTCAATCACATACGATGGACTCTTAGAAAGACATCTTTTTTCTGAGCCATATTTCGTGAAGTCGGTTTGAAACCTATGATTCGGTCTGACTTGTGCCTACAAATTTTAATATGGCTGATTGTTTAATGTGTATTGACAACTGTGACTTTAATTCCTCATCTTCTTTGTGCAAGCGATGTACCATTTGGGATATGCTGTTAATAACTGAGTTTAACACCTTATTTAGAGGTTGGAACAGAGACATCGAATGGAAGCTGAACTGCGCCAGAGGATTGAACAGCTAGAAAAGAGGCAAACTCAAGATGATGCCGTACTGAATGTAGTTAATCGATATTGGAATCAACTTAATGAAGATATAAGAGTTCTTCTCCAAAGATTTGATGCAGAAACTGCTGACGAGTCTGAGAATAAAAGTATGTAATTAGATGTAGTTACTCAATTTATTCTACTTATATCTATATCTATTCGATTTATTTATACATAGTATTTATACATTTGTTATCTCCAAACAGACGAAAGCGAAGCAACAACCTCATTTCTAATGCAGCTTTCGTCCTGGGACAAAGAAGAACTTGACGATAAATTGGCTAATCGCGTTCAAGTTTCTAAGCGCGCTGTTTCCAAAGTTGTTCAGGCATTTGATCGGCTCTCTCAGCGCAATGAAAAAATTACATTAGCTCTTAAAGGCGAGTTTGAGGGAGGTAAGATGTTTTCCAAAATTATTTGTATACCATAACAATGTGCAAAGTTGGTTGTTATATTCTACAATTATTACTCAATTATTGATTTCTTTTGTGCACAGAGGAAGCCCCAAACATCGATGATGTCGTTAAGAAAGCCAATGCTGAAATTCAAGCAGAAAACCGAAATTTACAAGCTATCAATATACAGCTTCATGAAAAATATCATACCATTTCCCTCAAGGTATAACTTTTGATACTTCATTCAACTTCGCATCCTTCTTGACATATTCCCTTGAATCGATAGTTAATTAATTTGTTGACTAAAACTAAGGTTACTGCTTCAATTGGAAAAGAAATCAAGCAACGAAACAAAGGAGGACAGTGACTTGACTCCCTAGAATTTGATTTACAGGTTGGAATCTATATTACAAACGTTACTTGATTGCACAGATGTCCGAGCTGCAAGATACTATAACTGGAAAAGATACGTTAGCTGCAGAATTGAGAAATCAAGTAGACGATCTGCAATACGAATTGAATAAAGTGCGTTCTCGAAACGACAAGCTGGAACATCATCTCGGAGAGGCTATTGAAAAGTTGAAAGCCTTCCAGCAAATTCATGGTTCTGATGATAAGGGATCTAACAAACCAAGTACTATGGTTGCTTCTAGTGTTTCTCAGACCAAGGTGAACTTGATGCACTGCGAAGAAATTTGTTTGAGCAACTTGTCTCTATTACACTTTCCTCTGATTTCTTGACATTAAATATTTGTACCATATCTCCGTGCAAATCAAACTTTTGTGTGGATTGTAGGTCGAAGATCTTCAAAGAGAATTGGAAGAAACTCGTGAACTGGCGAATAACAGGCTGCAGGAATTGGACAAACTGCACCAACAACATCGAGATTCACTGAAAGAAGTTGAGAAATTAAAAATGGACGTAAGTAGTTTAATTTGAGGATTCATTTCTGTGATCATGCATCCGTTCTCTCTCCCCCTCCATCCCTCTCTCTCTCTCCCTCTTCCTCTCCCTCTCTCTCTCTCGGCCCTGTTCACACTCTACGCAGCTAACATTAATAGTGTAATCAAGAACTGTACTATAGTCAAATACGCGGATGACCTACGGGTCGTCAGGCATTGCTCCCGATCGAGTATTGAAAAATGCGCTATGCGCGACGTGTCTTCCCACACTGACTTCAAGAAATTGCTTCTTGAATATCTAGTCACTGTCTCAGCTTAGTTTAGTTTAGTTGAGTTTAATTTAGTTTAGTTCGATTTAGTGCTTTCGTTTTTTTCACTCCTCGTAATGTGCTCTTGCGATAGCATTAGTATTAGTATCACCGTTATTCTCATTATCGGAATTATGTTTCTTGCATGATACATTAAGTTATTTCTGAAATTGTTACTCTGAGATATGCTCTTTTATACTTCAGGACACCCACCGTGGTATAGTAAATCCTGTTCTTTGTCTTCTTCTCTCTATTTTCTCTCTGAAAATGTACTTCAGACGAATTTAGATGATTATTTCCATAATAAATCGATGGTTCTGTGAATGATAAAAATTTGAAATTTATCTATGACGTCTCAACTAAGAAAACAATTTTAGTAGAATATTGTAATCGAAATTATTTTTCCATTATAAGTTTTTGTATATCTTATAATCTGTCGTGTACAAAAATTGTTTTTTTCCCTTGTTGATAATCTCCAGATAGTTGGCCAATTCGATCCAAGAATCCAAAATAAATGACTAATTTCGACAATTCACTCATGAATTTACTTATTAATAATTTCACAGTCATAAATTACACACATCATTATAACCATAATTACAGATTCGTCAGCTGCCCGAGTCTGTCATTGTTGAAACAACCGAATACAAATGTCTTCAGTCTCAGTTCTCGGTTTTGTACAATGAGTCTATGCAGTTAAAGACACAGCTGGATGATGCTCGACAGCAGCTTCAATCTAGCAAAAATGCTCATCTCCGACACATTGAAATGATGGAGGTATGAACATTGAAATTTGAGACAATATTATGATTGAATATGGCCGTTGGTATGATTGGTTTGGAAAATCCTGGAAAACTAAGTGTACATAAATACTGAAAAAACAATCATCTGACAATTCTTGGTACAGAGCGAAGAGCTGATGGCTCAAAAGAAACTGCGCGGAGAGTGTATTCAGTTGGAAGATGTTCTGGCCCAGCTGCGCAAGGAATACGAAATGCTTCGCATAGAATTCGAACAAAACCTGGCAGCCAACGAGCAGACCGGACCTATAAATAGAGAAATGCGACACCTTATAACTTCTCTCCAGAATCATAATCAACAATTGAAAGGGGAAGTGCATCGCTACAAGCGGAAATACAAAGAAGCATCTGCAGAAATACCGAGAGTAATTGTCGGGCCTCATTCCGTTAAAATAAAAATAATAAAACACACTTCTTTATCCAATGTAATTTACAGCTAAAAAAAGAAGTGGAGGAGGTGACAACTAGATTGGGTCAGCAAACTGCGTTAGAAAACAAGGAGGGCAGTAGCTCCGACTGCAGCGGAAAGGAAGAAGATACATCCGGCTCACTCCAAGGATCCACTCAGGTGCGCAGTGTTGTTAGTAAAACTTTGACACTGCTTTACACAGAGTCCCACGGTAGTTTTTCATTCTCAACCCCAACATGCATCAGGGTATTTAAGTTTCCTAATCTGCAGGTGTGGTGGGTAAGAAGGTCGAGTCAGAATTATGGTGCAAGTAAATCTGAGCCAGGGTTATTGAATCACAAGCACATTTCATCGTATTCTGGATACTCAATCTAATACTTCAAACGCGAATTTCATACTTTTAATGTATTCTCTATATGATATGGCACAGATCAAGGAAGAGAGTGGGATGGCAATCAAGAGAGAGACTGGAGCTGACGAAGACGTTGAGACTGTAGATGTCGCAGAGGGAGATGCTAGCAAAGGGACCCCGGATTCTCTTACTCTAGCTTCGCCAACTCTGAAAAAGGAGAAGGACACTAAAAGAGAAAAGGATGTGAAGAAAGAGACTGTGAAGACTGAGCACCGGGAGCCTGCGCATCGTACCAAGGAAACTAAGATCATGGAGTCAGAATTAGTCAGAGATCTCAAGGCTCAACTCAAGTATGTCTTATCAATCATATTTACACTTTTCTCCCTGATGCTTCAGCATTCAAAACATGGTATAAAAGAATTATACTTTGCTTTTGCGTTTCTGATCGATGCACTGCTGCGGTTGGTTAGTGGCTGGCCCGTTGGAGCCAAACTTATTTCTGATCCGCTAAAATTAGGGGGCTAAGATTCAACTTCAGTCAGGTGTACTCGGAACCACAGAAGCGAAGTATGATTTGTACATAATGTTGATCTGATTTACAATTTTCTGTTATCTATCATTCAGATCATTTCAATTTTCAACCCTTACAGAAAAGCTGTAAATGAAATGAAAGAAATGAAGCTTTTGTTGGATATGTACAAAGGGGTTGGCAAAGAACAACGAGACAAGGTACAACTGATGGCTGCTGAGCGGAAAATTCGGGGAGAAGTTGAAGAACTCCGCCAACAGATAAAGAAGATACAGGTATTGCTAGTTCAAGACTTTTGGAATCCATGACCATTTGGTTAATGATCGGGTCATTAAATTATAATAGTGCACGAATAATCAACAGGAAAGCAAACGTGAGGAACGTAAAAAACTAGCAGATGAAGATGCACAAATCAAAATAAAAAAATTAGAAGAGCAGGCCTACACTTTGCAAAGACAAGTAGCCTCGCAGAAACAGGTAGATCACACGTCCATGTATCCATTATTAACTTTATTTTGCATGCATTGCCACTAATCTGCATCTTTACTAAATCAGTCTCAAAATATCGCCAGCTAACATAATCTAATTATTCGTTATATTTGATCACTTGTCAGTTGGTTGTAAAAACAGTTCCAACATCTGCTTCAATTTAATCACTTAATAAAAAAACAAATCTCACACACACTACAAACACGAGACTCAACCTTGTTGCGTTGAATTTGGCAGTAATGTTTCCAACCTCTGACGTGGCTGAGACCGCATCCGACTGTTCTTTCATTGACATATAGTAGTTTAAATATGGCGCAGATAATGGCTATGCATGTTAGTGATGATATTTTTGGTACCGGGTATGTGCTGGGACGGAGGTGTAACGCTGAACAGAATTGCGTCTGGCTGCAGGAGGAGGAGGCCCTTCTCAACGAAATGGAGGTTACTGGCCAAGCGTTTGAGGACATGCAAGAGCAAAATTCAAGACTCATACAGCAACTGAGGGAGAAAGACGACGCGAATTTCAAATTGATGACGGAACGAATAAAAAGCAATCAGCTCCACAAGCTGGCCAGGGAGGAAAAGGACGTTCTTAAGGAACAGGTCATCACTTTGACTACGCAAGTAGAGGCTGCTAACGTAGTTGTAAGGAAACTGGAGGAGAAAGAACGATTGCTACAAAATTCCTTGGCCACAGTAGAAAAAGAACTGGCTCTCAGGCAGCAGGCAATGGAAATGCATAAAAGAAAAGCCATTGAGAGTGCCCAGTCAGCAGCTGATTTGAAACTTCATCTTGGTAAGTTTTGTTATCGTATCTCGGCGGTTTGTCCTCAATTGAATAATGCTTCTCAATTTCTCTCTTACAATTACTTTTCAAGTTGACCATTGATGTGGTGTAGTCGAACCTTTGTTCAGTTGATTTCTTTGTTACTTCTGTCCATATTTGTACGTTTATAGGAGAACACGTATATATGTGCATAAACCTTGGGAAAATTTTTTTTGTTTTTAATTTTACAGAAAAATATCATTCGCAAATGAAGGAAGCACAACAAGTTGTCGCAGAAAAAACAAGTTCCTTAGAAGCGGAGGCTTATAAAACAAAAAGATTGCAGGTATTGTTCTGAATTGGCTCTCTTCTGAAACTGAAATTATCTGTCGTATTAACTGCAATTCGTTTTCAACAGCAAGTGAGTTAAAACGTGGTTCCAATTTCGTCTACTTTTCTCTAACTATTATTTTTCCTCAGGAGGAAATAGCACAATTGAGAAGAAAAGTGGAACGTATGAAAAAGATCGAATTGGCGGAAACGTTGGATGAGGTTATGGCTGAAGAATTGCGCGAATACAAAGAGACTTTGACTTGTCCATCGTGTAAAGTAAAGCGTAAGGATGCAGTCCTCACCAAATGCTTCCATGTTTTTTGTTGGGACTGTTTGCGTACTCGTTATGAAACACGTCAACGTAAATGTCCAAAGTGCAATTGTGCATTTGGTGCCAATGACTATCACAGACTTTATCTGTCAACATAAAAAAAAAAAAAAAAAAAAAAAAAAAAAACGACAGCAAAATTATCCATGTAAAATTTTTCACATTCTAATTGATGAGACGCTTAAAATGGCATCTTATTGCAGCAGATCATACTTTTTTTCCTCCAATTTCTCTTACACGTAATCATAATGTTATTTATTTCAACAGATTCTCACCTATTCAAAGCATTTCCACCCATAATATTGATTGACATCGTTACTTATTACTTCTCTCTATTGATATGAAGAACAATTTTATTTACTTGATACGAAATTTATATGCACATACCTTAAGCCGCGTCATTGTCGTGTGATATTCATTTATAAAGAAAACAGAAACACAAAAAAAAAAAAAAAAATAAATAAAAATAAAAAACGATAAACCAATACCGGTACTTCCTTAAAGTGTCAGTATGAATTTACACCTGCTCTCCACAGTTTAACAAATTGAAAATCAGTGCATGACAAATGCATTTTGATTCAAGACGTTAATGTTGGAACCTTCCAACTATTGCATATTCAAGCAATCAATAATGAGAGAATAATCGAATATCGTGATATAGATGCCACGACTACACTCAGTGTCCGCAGATTCCACTGTTATCGTGTACAGAATGTGATTAGTAATCAAGATTAAGTGAAGTTCGCAGCATAACGAATAAGTCGATAATTAATTTCCTATTGCCTACCATTCAATAAACTGCGAACGTACACTTTCCATTCTCATTCCAAATGTTGATTGTGCATCCAGAATTCCCTCTTTATATCTAGATTATTTTGTATTTTGCACTAAATGTATAGAAGAATAAGAAACAATAAAAATGCTTGAGAACCTGCACTTTGCTAAACAGAAATACATGTCGCATTTACAATTTTTTCATTACAGGAACAAACCTGTGTTTGATTATTCCATCTGAACGTCATCGACAGGGTACGAAGTTGCAGTTAGAAGGTATGGATCGTAGGTCCATTTTGGGAATACCCTTTTGTAAAGATTCATCAGAATTGTATCTTGAGATTTCAATTGTCCGTTGAATACGCATTTCATATGTCCGTGAGTGCCTGTTATTGAACAAAAACACCAAATTAAGAGAAAAGAAAAAGAAAAAAAGGAAAAAAAAAGCAGGAGTCAAACCTAGGGGTTCTTTGATGTGCCCGCGACGACCGTGTTTTGTATGTAGCTGAACGGGCCTAAACCAATTGATGTCGTCCCTATTGAAAAACATGAATCGCACAACTGCAGATCGTTTGTGAACTTTGAATGGATAACCGCTCAAGACGACTCGTTTGACGATTATTCGATCTGGATTGGCGGAAAGTACGCTGCCTGTTGCTACCAATTTCTGAAATATATAAATTCACTGTAAAGGCATCTCAATTTTCCGATTTCAATTTCGGAATATGCATTTTCAGAATAATTAATTTTTCCATTTGAACTACTCAAGTAGTCTAAATATATTACCAAACTGCCGTCGTTCTGCTGCAGGTAACACATCACAGGGCAGGGTGAAAATGTGATAGGAGCGTACATACTTGCCACAACTGTACTATTGGGCTGGAAATATCGCTCGTACTGTAATATGATACAAGTTTTTGAAAATCAATTCCTACCAGTTTGATAATTTTTACTATCTCTATTCTCTACAATACAATATTTTGCCTATTCTCTTACCTTATGTTTGTTTCCACTAGTATGCTGACTGAAAATTGGAGAAGTGGTGAATCTACGAAAGCCGCATTGGAAAACTAATTTCTCCTTGGATTTAATAGCGTTAACGTCATCAGCCGTGCGTTTCAGGACAACGTTTAATACGGACATCTTGTGCTCGTGCGGTAGTAGACCAAAAATTATAAGCGGTTGTTCTTCCACCATGTTGTAAGCTTTATAGAGATCCTCGCTCAACCCTGTCACATGGACTGTAATGTACCAGCCTGGCTGGAAGAATTATTGGACTCAGAATCTCTATTCATACTTAGTATTATCGGCGAGAGCTCCGACTAGTGAAAAGTAGCTGACGGACGAAAGACCTTAGGATGTGCCCAGGTACAGGGTAACCGAAAAATTCTTCATAGGCAAGAGCAAGGTATTTTAGTTTTCAATTCATACCAAAATTTAGACTTATAGTGGCTATTGTATGTAATGCATTTCGCGTGTAGAGCAACAGGTTGAAGTCGTAAAAATGACTGTTGATCAATCTTACCATTGCTCCCACACGGTCTACACTTTCCTTCATTATACGTTTACGGGTACGATCAAAGTTTTCAAACTGATATATTCTGGCATAATCTGCAGGCAGATTTTCCTTAGGATCCCAAAGACTGGTTCGAAATGATTCGAGACCTCGATATTTTTGAAAGTACTCTTTTGCAGGTATATCTTGGGGTGTATCCCTCTCGTCAGGAAACTGTGCATCCATTCTCGCTTCTAAAAAAATGTAACTGTTCAATGTTGGCTATCACCCTACTACTTTCCAACAAATATTATCCACCTTTGATCTTCATAATACTACGCTGTTCTTCCTGCATGTCCATATCTTGGTCGTACCGTTGCTCGTCAGGTGCAACATCTGTAACAGTCATTGTTTCGTAATCCTCAGCTTCTTCTTCACTGTCTTCAGATAACTGAGCTGAATCGTCTGCATCAACTGCCATTTCATCATTGTCCTCGTATTCCGAGTCTGATATTTCGTCCGCTTCCTCTGTCGAATTTCAAATTGCATACAATATGCTCAGGACCTCTATGAAACTGCGAATACATTCAACTTTGCACTAAATTTCCTGTAACAACAAACCTCCATCAATGTCAGGTATCCAAGCTGCTTGATAAACGGAAGTTCCTTTCGGGACTCGCTTTACTATTTTTTTCCTCATCTTTTCGGCTTCTGCATCTGCCAATTCTTCGTTCGTTGGCCAAGTCTGTTCAGCATCCAGCGGGTCCGGTATATTCTCACTTTGCAAAGATTCCTGCAATTAAGTGCCGCTTGTTACTCAACTTCAGTATTGTTAGTAAACATCAATTCAAGATTCCGGAAATAAGAGGCATAATTTTTTTCCCTTTGTTGCTCTATCAATACAGCTCTCGAATATAGCACGCCATATCTACCTGTAAATTTGGATCTACTCGTTCTAAAACTCTTGAAATGCAGTCTTTTTTCATCTTCACATCATTGGTCAGAGGTATACCCTTGATCCCGCGTGTTTCCAATGGATAAGGATCTTCTGGTGCCTCGATTTTCGACATTTGGAACTCTCCTAACCCAGGTATATGTACTAAACCATTTACCGACAGTGGCATTCCGCGTAGGTAGCCTGTCACTTCCAAGGTACCATAATTGTTAAAAGCGTCCTATTGAACAGTAATGGAATAACTTTAATTTTGCCTCGGGAGATCCTAAGAAGCTATAATCATACCATGTTTTATCAACAGCAACGTATTTTTGTCAGTGCCATGATAACTAAGATTTGGAAAGAAAGCCATATTTTCGTAGAATCACTATCCACTTTAAATTGTATCTAAAGAATCCATTGATTATTTCCTACAGTCTGCGAATTCCCATAACATAAGTGAATGTTATTAAATGAAATGATTGATTTATTTAAAGCTGTTGCTCCTCCGGCTGTCACTAGAATATTTTTAATACACAGATATGGGAAAAAAATTATATCATTTTCAGCATGTGTGGAACGAAGAGACACCTATTGCAGTTAGAGCATGCTGTCAAATCTCGTGAGAAATATTGTTAAAAAAATAAGCGAGTATAGTGAACTGATGTAATAGTCGACCAGTTGTTCAAAATTGCAGTAGTACAAACTATTATCCCACAAATATGTTGACTTCACATGTGTGTTACATTTTCCGATGACGAATGTCCATATTTAGTATATAATTTCAACAATAACTAAGGCATTTTCAAGACCTTTGCATATAAGTAATAATGTACATGTTCCTTGATTTTATTGTATTTGCAACACTGTATAAGTAGATATCGGTAGTTGTACTGATTCTCCAAATTTTCATAACACTCTCTCTCCAAACTTGAAAGTTGTGAAGTTGATTTAATATCATATGTAAATTGGTAAAAAAAATTATGTGAAAGATGACTCTGAAACTGGGCGTCGGAACAAGTCACCAGAAATCACGTACAATAAAGGCCAAACGCAGCCCACTGCCGTTCGATTCTGAGTTAGCGAGTGCTGGATCATTTGAGTAATATGAATGTAATGTTGCTTCTACTAAATTTGGTGCTGAGTTTTGACACCCATTGGTTGAATCATAAGGTAACTCTCTACAAAAATATATATTTCAATCTTGCCTAAAATTGACTGAAAAGTATTCATAACATTATTACACAGCCAATAAAGTTGGGCATCAGTTTTTTTTATGCTTTATTTTAGTTCACAAAAATGACGATTAAAGGCCGAAACAGATGATAAGCGGCATCAATTATTCGGAACACAACTTTCAAGTTGATTCTAAAACAGTTCGAAATATACTAGTCCATTTAAAAAAATCAAATTGACCTTCATCTGACCTTGGTGGGACCACTTACGGAAAAACTAACACTCTCATCTTCTTTCCCCTTGAACCATACAAATTTTCGCTGAAAAATTTTACACTCACACTTTTGGTTTTCGAGATCATTGACTGGATTGATTAAAATGAGACACCCTGGAAAAGGGGATATTACATTCATAATACCAAGACAATCCAGCATACACTAGCCTAGGATGAAACGCTAGTGGGCGCGTCCGGTTCATACTCTTAGTATTTACTGGTGGATAGCTCCAATGGCCAGTTACAGCTTCAATGTAGAAAGTTGTTATTAACGTTATTCAATTGAGAGGCCAGAACTGAATTTAATACTCGTAACTAATAAACGTCCGTACATGTTACAAATGATACATACGCTGTTGTTATTGGATTTGAAAACAACGTGTTCGGCAAATAGATGGGATCGATTGTCCCGGTAAGATACAGTTTTCTGCTTTTGTGATCCCACACGCCTTAGAACATTTAAAGCATCCACTTTCTTGTCCAGTGGCATAACTTTTTCATTGGGCAGCCATTTGAAAATTGATTTTTGCACTTGTTGCTTGACGTCTTGTCTTTTCTGTTAAAGCGAGAAATAGATAACGATTAGGAGCACCGATATATGGCAAGGTTTCCCATTTGACATGCCAAAAATCAACTACCTTCGGATGGAGAGTTTCCAAATCCACAATCGTCACTACCGTAGTAGGCAGACCCTGTGCTATAGATGCTGCAAGGATTTCCTCACCCCAATCATCTATAGCTTTCCATGCCTGATCACTTTGCTGCGACTTTGGAAGGGTGGGAACAACGAACAATATTGTATCGGCAACTTTCGCTGTGTCCAGGGTAGCAAAAGTATTACCCAGAGGAGGAACGATAAAAGAAAACCGTTGTTTATATCTCGGTACGCTGTGGAATGGAACAAGAATTTGATATCCAATTTTCATCAAAGTTTTGTGGAAAATCTAAATTATGGTGTCAGGAAATTCACTAGTGGTTCACAGGATAAGAATTGTTGGCGACAAAATTAAATCCAGCTGCACCTAACGTGAGTTGCCCCCGACGGGCTTTTGGTAACGATCGCATCCTGGTCTGCACCGGCTATTAAAGACAAAGTTGACTGTACATCAACATCCTCATTCAGAGGGATCACTGTTACAAGTAAGGGTGGTTTCAAATATCCTCCTAGGTTACGTTTTTGCGCAAAAGCCTGATCACGTTTTTTCTGACGAATTTGGTGAGCCTGATTCTTGCGTTCTTCTTTTCGCAACTCTCTTCGCACTCGTTTAGACAATGCTTTGACCTCGACTTTACCTGAAATTGTTGGTGAATGAACATAAGCGCATGTATGTGCCAGCTACTGTATACGACATGTACATATTTAATTGTAATTACTCAATTTGCCGAATCGACGTACCTTTAACCTCACTTTCAATACTCCCTTTGCTGCGATGTCTGCCAGTTTTATGTACCTTATTAGACTGTTTAAATGCACCGGATCGATGCCTCTCTTGTTTGTTTATTCCCATTTTACGTTATCTTTGCAATGTAATTACATTCGATCAATATTTTTATCTAGAAAATCAGGAAAACTCCGAACTTTTCCGCACAACGTTTTCTGCTCCCAGCTGATCCTCAGTCAGGCCTCAGTCAACGCGGTCAACGCCGTGGCTTACAAAATGGCTTCATTGTCAGAGAGGAGTCTGAGAGAGCAAGGGTTACTGTCATCACGTGAAGACCAAACTCCGTAACGCTCGTAAGATCGTAGGGGCTAGAAGTTATAATTTTGTTCGAGTGTAGCTGCTTACACAACAAAATCTAGTGTTTAACTTGACTACAATCGATTGGCCTGGTGTGCGTTATTGGGCCTGATTTCGTTATGTCCTTCTTTGATTATCATCAAAACGATAAACTCTCGATCTGATATTCAAATGTTGGTCGAATTTTTAAACAGTGATTAATTGCGAGGAGCTAACTCTGTGACACTTTTGTACGTGGTATAATCGAAGATGTCAGATTTGAAATTGAAATGTCGAAAGTGAGTGCATGTATGATTATATGCATGTATGTAACCGTTAACACATGAGGCATGCCTGTACAGCAGGTCGCAGTTTTGTTGCGATTATAGATAGCTTTCATGCGTGCATGCATAAATTCGTGGTGGATTCTTTTATGCCTCTACGAATCGTGTACAACGAATTACGAACGACAATATCGATCTAAGGTTGCTCGCTTTACTCGTGAGCACGTGATTCATCCCGACAAATAATAATATTCACCCTTATGTACTTATATTACGTTCAGTCCAATTCAGTTTGTTTCAAGGTGTCGCGGGCATAATAATTATCGATTGTTATTTGAGAAAGCAATAAATCAATACTGCCGTTTACCGTGTATAAACATAACCATGCCATTTCGTTATTGCCGAGAATATACGACAACCGCTCGTTTCGTTTACTTTGTTTATAGCTTGTCAAATTTCCTACAACAAATGTGCATAGCTGAAAATGTTTCAAAATCAAATTACACATATGCATCCTAAATGATTACAGTTTAGTCGTTCGTCCAGTTTTGCTGCTTCTGCTTATTCCCTCCATTGTCGCCGTTTCATTCATGTTCAGACGAACAATAATACCGTATTGCGAGGATCAAGCATTTCATATGCTTGGAATCATTCGTTACTATCTCACAAGTATAATTGCCTTGTATTGTTTAGCCCTGATGTGAATATGGTCGAGAGATTCGGTGACCATGGCGGGTACTTTGACTTGGTGGTTCGTCCGATATTGCAGCAAGGTCACGAGGGTGAACTGTGCAGTTGGTTGAAAGAGATGAGCTTGATACGGACAGTCTCCAATTGTCCCCATTCAACCTGCAAGAGGCGAACGATGATATGGAACCCTGCGAGGATAATAGACAAATATAACTGGGGTTGTCCGGAATGCAATAAAAAATTGTCAATAAGAGAGGGATCTTTTTTCCTCGCTATAAAATGTGACTTAAAATTATGTCTTCAAACGATATTGGGATGGTGTCAAGTTGTCCCCGAAACAGTCGCTGCCAATTATCTCAGTTGGTTTCGTTTTACTATCGGATATGTCTATTGTGATACTTATTTTTAATATCCACTTTCATTTTATATAAATTCTCCCTTATGCACCACAGATCTTAAGGTACATGTGGTCAAACGCATTTACGAGAGATGCACACAAGTCGCAAACGCATACGTAGACAATCACCCGGAGGAATGGAGTTTGGGGGGGAGGGACCGTGTCCTAGTTGTCGATGAATTTCCTGGAGGATATATGGGTGCTGAGAATCCTATCGACGTGACCGTTCACAAAAAACGTAACAACAATTCGCAAACGATACTTTGCATAGCCGAAGCCAGTGCGATTCCACCTCGTATGTGGTTTCACATGATAAAAGCTGTTCCAGAGGTAAAAACTACAATGCGTTGAACATTTAATTAACATCGGCCCTCACCAAGGCACTGAGACCAATATCTTGACAATACCGTAGCTTGTATGTTCGCCATGCTACCTCCAATTTACCTTTGAAAACTTTGAAAATCTAACTTTGTTACCGCAATGTATTTTTGATTCTTGATAATCCAAGGTATATCAATAATATGCTGCAATCTACTCCTCTACCACCCCGCGACCTAATTGTTGCAACTTCCCATAGGTACCAATTCCAAACGCTGGTAAATGCGGCATGGTAGAAGAAGCGCTCAAGGAAGTCGTTCGACATGCAGCGCCTGGGAGTTTTATTGTGGCAAATAGCAGAGCCAGGTGTTGCAGTTATGAATCATTGCAGGAGCTAAAACAGTTCAAGGTCATAAGCGTTGAGAACCTACAAAAATTTGATGCTCCTGGCACAAATAATCTCCTCCATAATCTCGGTAAGAGTGATGTTGTAACTGGATGTTATGTTGTTATGAAAATACTAAAATTGTTCCATATCTGATTAAAGAAACCATATGGCAGACTGGTGTAGAAGTTTGCGAAGATGTCCAAGAAGCTACACAATCCATGGGACAGCATATTCTATCCACACATTTGTGGAGACAAAGGTTTGGCACGACATCTTCGACCGCCTTCCAATATATGCTACATCACATTGCCGAGTGTTATCGATTCATTTAGTTGCATATGTTTAAGCTATTTTTACTGGCTGATAATTTTGACGTGCAATGGTACGCTGCTGCATTTGGAAAATCAAGCCAAGATTTTATTATGACTGACGGGTCTGTGTTAATGTTTGAACGTCCACATTAGCTGATGGTATTTGAAAACATTGAAAACGACGATGAAATATTTATTACACGATGGTAGTATGGATTGTTACAAATCGAGCAAACCGCGATCTTCATCGTTTATTTCATATTTCACAATAGATTGTCACTAGCGTCTAGCTCTGGACTACCATCAGGCTCTAACACTCTTTTCAATTACTGAATTAATCGATAATTTCACTCACCGTATTGACTATATTTGAAATTATCGATTTTGAAGATCAGTGTTAAGTATTGATATTTTTCCTCGATTACCGAGTTGTAGTGACTTTTTTTGTATCGGTTGTTGGTTATAATCAATTTGCCACTGCTCAGTAGTCATATATACTTATAAGAGGGCGTAGCTTCATTTGGGTTCGGAGGAATAATTACTACCAACACCCGATACACCCGACAGGGTATGTCCACAGAAGTCTTTTTGGCTTCTACAGGGAAAGAAAGAGGATCATTAATCGTCATTATACGTCTGCAGCTGTCGTAAAATCTCCATTAGAAAAACCCACATTCCCACAAGGGACAAAGAAAACTGCAGGAAACCTTGCCCAGGTGTAGCTGGACCGAGTTCAAACCTCTAATCGCTGATTCGGCACCTGAACGACATGACCTCTCTTCAAATTTTTGCGAGCTGCCGCTCAGGTCTTCAGTCAGGCTGGAGATTCGAACTCTAGTCCTCCTGCTCCGCAGTCTCGTACGCTACGCGCCTCACTACTACGGTTGGAGTTCCAAAATGTAAAAAATAATAGTCCAACCCAATTTCAACCCCCTACATCAATGGAAATCCATAAACAACCAAACCAGGATTTTCACTATTCGATACGGAAAATATATACTGTCTGTGGAAACAAATTTTTTTTCGCCGCAAAATTCTAACTGTATTAAAGAGTATGAGCAATTTGCGACAAAAAATATTGTTCTCCTCATGATTTTGGTGAACAAAATAAATGTTCAGTCCCAAATTGTTTATATTTTTCAAAAAAAAATCCGAACTTTGCAAGTAGAAGCATTTTTTTATCCAACAATGAGAGTCATCCCTGAATGGAGAAAATACGAGCTTAGCAGCACACAACCTCCCATTGATGTAAGGAGTTACAATTTTAGACAAAATGTTTTAGAATGATTTGGAATATGTTTGATGGACGTTACGATGAAAATTTCCCTGAACCAAAATTAAGGATGACCCATACACTTATATTATAAACACAATGAGTATATTGATTAGTGTTAAAATTATATATTTTATAAAAGATTTTTACAAAGTATTTTAGTATTGAAAGTTGCAATGTTTTACGAGAATATTGCGAAATGGAAGTCTTCCAAATCTTTTGATACATTTGCACAATGTGAGACTAACGCAAGTGCCTTTTATATTAATAAGAGTTATCCTGATAATAATAATAGTAATATTAATAAGGATGATAATAATAGTTGGTAATGGTGATGATGATGTTGATGGTGGCCAGAAATTTTGAAAAAAATTATGTCACGACCAGTCATAATGCCTAAAATTGTTGTAACGAGTTTGAATGGAACAGCTCGCGTATTAATTCGCAATAATATTGGAAATTATCAGTTAATTTAGTCTGATTACCGTGAATTTTTGTTTAAGGATACATTCTACATTGATTATACGTGGCCTGTGTTTTAAAAAGCAGCCATCGTAATATCGATACGAGAATACCAGCTAGGCAAATCACAAATCTATCAATACTCTGAAAAATTGATTCATTCATATCGTCCAGACATATCTAGCAAAATTATGCGTATCTATCGGAAAATCAGTTACTTGTAGATTTTGTTAACAAGGTGAACTTTCGATTGTAGGTAGATTATTGATACTAATCAATTGGACAGGCCATGTACGATATGTATACCAATTTGAGTTCATTACGTGATTTTACGGATTGTATAGTGAATTTTACTTTTCAGCAATACAAAAGAAAATAAGTCACCCGATTGATTGTTTAGATTTCGAAAACTGAGGAATAAAAACCATGTACTGGAGAATGATATGGTTTGAATTCCTTGACTATAGGCGTGTTCTTCTAATTCTGTGATCACTGATCAAATTAATCATTCTTTTCCTATACGGCATTGGAGAGTGAAATGAATAAACATTCTCAGTATCGCGCCACATCGATTATTGTAATTCCAAAACTGAAAGGACAGTCAAATGCAGGTTCGTTCTTGAGGTAAAATGAGATCAAAGGTGTCGAAGACATGTTTCGACAGAGACGACTTTACCGAACAACAGCAGACTGAACCAACTTTTCGTCGCATCCATACGGGACGTAAAAAGAATACGCCTCTGATCGGAATTAAAGAAATTTATAATTAAGCATTCTAATGATATGCCGCATATGAAAGTGCATCACTTAGATTTGTGATTAGGTTTATAAATGTCTACAAAACACAGACCCTACCTTTCCAGAATGATTAACAAAGAAAATAGTTGTACAGATTGTTTGATGATTTTTTGTGTAAGCAGAATATCCCGATGATATATCATTGTCTGGCGTACTCATTTATAATTATTTTACGCAATATTTAAAATTCACAACCCTCTAGTCTTGAAACTTGTTGCCAATCACTTGTACGATTCAAAATTGCGCTATTTTCGTTAATAATTATTAGACACATCAGAGATTGGGATATTCACCTTATGTATTTCACTGTAAGGTTACTAGTATTTTATTGTTATTCACCTTGTAGTGGAAAACATTGAGTTTATTGCGAGACACATTACCAGCACACGAATGGAATTCAACTTTGTAATTTCTCACGATGCTGAACCTACATAGTGACCACTCGAAAAGAACCTCATCTTTGGTGCTGTCTTATCTATTATGGTAGATACCATAAAAATCACAATAAGTTGAAGATTTTTATCAGCAATATTAACCGCTCACCCTGTGGTACACATGGGGAAATTATATTCAGTTATTACCAGGCACGCAGACACATTATATGAATATAAAGGATCTGACTTTTCTGTCTTAAAAAATTGGTATAGCTTGATTGTTCGAAAACTCCACGTCCGCCTCACCCATAGGTACATGAATGTCTATTTATACTGTGGCTGGTCTATTCAAACCCATCCTTCCAAGCCACGAGATCACCACCCGTGCCAATGTATAAACAAACCACTTTAGATTGGCAGCATTTGTCGGTACGCTCGGTTCAAGTAAGAATTGTACATGTGTTAACACACGCGGTGATCGCATGGCTTGGAAGAATCTGTTGCAAGAGACATTCACGGTATTCGTATAGACAGGTGACAATCTATGTCTGTGATATACCGATAGTGCGTGTGCGGTATGAGGTTCAGGAATTTTTCACAATCACCTCTGAAAGAATTCAATTTGTATCTGATTATGCCTAGATTTTCGGATCCATTTGAAAATAAAAGGTCTTAAACTCGATCATAACTTTTTCACTCATTGTAAGTCGATGTGTTGTCATTCTTATCTTTGAAAAGTCTGTTGAACTTCCATTTGAAATTGTTTGAAAATATGCAGCTAGCTGTCTCTAATAATTAGAGACATCTATCCATAATCTGGTTGGATACATGTAAATATATTTTATAAGTAGAGTTTTTATTGAAATAAAAGTTACAACCATTTTTAGAACATATTAAGCTTTAACACTAAACCCACTATTTCGGTCCAAATCACCGAGTTCAGTAAAAAATGAGCAAGGTATGGTAAGAGTTTGAAAAAACGTGTCATACGATACCACCCATTCGTTGATTTTTCGTTTCTCCCAAATCACGATTCAAACCAGCACGTGATCCATCGCACTTGCATATGTTTTCTGATCTTGAACCATTTTTTTAAATACCTCATATTTCTGCTGGTGATATCTACATCAACCGGAAAATATAACATTGCCTTGGGTAATTTGCTTTTTGCATGGTTTGAAATTACGATAGATGCAACACGATTAGTGTACTTGACAAACTTATTTTACTCACCTTTTGGAGAGGGCATTAGGTGCTATGAGATTCGCCGTTCCACCCATTTCTCGGATAGCATCTTGTACAGATGGGAAAACTCCTGCAGCACAAGCTCCAAGAATAGCTGCACCCAGCAAAACTGATTCACGCTCATGAGGAATTAATACCGGTAGTCCAACAACGTCTGCTTGAGTATGAACGAATAAAGGATTTTGACTGAGGCCTCCACAAATCAAGACAGTTTCTATGTTATGGCCGGATAACGTGAGTGCTTCTATTATGTGTCTGGTTCCATACTGTAACCAATGGAGCATCACGATGAATGGTCATAAACTGGTAGCGGATTTTAATTACTTTGAAACAAAGTGCGTAAAACTTGATACAGGTGGAGAGGCTGATTTATTACCGCTAAGGCTTGAATAGTTGCCAAGTACAGAACTGCAAGATCCTCTTGATCGGAAGATAAAGATAGGCCTGAAATCTGCAAGTGGATAAATTTGTGAATACAAGATTATGCCATTGTTAAATCAATACGTTTTCATTGGTAGCAAGTCAATTATTCCTTAATTATAACAATAAGGTAAACAAAGCTCAACTTGCCATTCCCCGAAGTTTTACATCGGCTAACGGCGAACGATTTCCATGGAAATCTGGCCAGACATGAATGTTCCTGGTCAGAAATGCTACATCCTGATGCGAATTCTTTTTTGCTAGCGATATCAGAAGGTCCGACAAATATTGTTGAATATGCCTGTGAGGAAGACCTATGATCAGAATTTTTGTCATGTTGGTAATGGAAATTCGTGAAAGTTTAATGGAAAATGAGTGATAAAGGCCACCAACATTTTACCAGTTAGTTGGTGCATGATGGAGGCTGTAGCAGGATGCGAATTAATTATGTGATCCAACAATTTCCCAGTTGCACTTTGACCACCTTCGCTGAGCCAGAATCTAGGAATCATAACACTGTAATACGGACCCCATACACCGTCAACTGTTATCTCTTTATCACTTATCGCCATATGGCATGTTGAGGTACCACAGATTAAGCCTGCAACATTAAACATAACGCCATGCACATTTGCAGTCATCCACCAGTGGCAAGAATAAGTGGTGAACAAATTTAATGGAGTATTACTTAATCTGGAGGAAAACTTATTTGGAACACCTGGCACGCTACAGCCGATCATTCCAAGTCCCCCCGCATGAGCGTCGATGATTGAAGTACCGACGGGAGTTTTGGGACTGAGTCCTAGTTCGTTTGCAGCTTCTGCCGTCAATCCTAAAGCAACTGGATCCCCAGGAGGCTTCACGTGAGTACCTACATCAATTTAATTTAAATTTAGATAAAAAAATTTTCAAGCAGTATGATTGACAGCCCATCGTGAGTTGTTCCGAATACGCAGTCGGATATTTGTCTCAAGTCAAATTATAATCTAATATTCAGGCTATAAAAGTATGTAATAATGTGATATTGTCAACTCTATGTGCATACCGATTTTCCTCCAGTTATCCTCACTCAGATCAGACAACCCAATTTTGTTAAAGAATTCGGCATTCCAACCATTGTTTCCATCAGGCCCTGCTTTATAATTCCATTTGCATACAAGGGAGCATAGAGATCTATGAAGGGAAAGTTTTCAATGTTGAATTGGTTCAGTGATTGGTAAATATTAAATTATATCCTCAACGGTATGCAGTATAGGTACACCTTGATTGAGATCTAGTGGCGCGCCAAGTCAAAAAATCAGGTAAATCGAACAGCATTTTTGCCCGCAACCAAGAAGTGGGCATATTTTTCTTCATCCAAAGCATCTTGGGCGTTTCCATCTCAAGGGATATCTTTCCACCAACGTATCGGAGCATCTCGTCCTTAGTGCTATTTATAAAAGCGGATTCCGCTTCTGCCCTATGATCCATCCAAAGAATAACATTTTGTTCATCGTTTCCTAGACATAAAAAAATATTCTATGCTTGACATATTTGTCTCGACTTGTGATTGTTAAACTTTACTCTTAATCTTTGAATCAATTATCTCCCCCAATTGCAGTTGATGTTTACATGCTTCTAATGCCGTTTAAACATTAATGGTTTGCTCTTACCAGTCAGGCTCACCGTCACAGGCCTTCCATGTTCATCGAGTGCAACTAATGAACAGGTAGCATCAAACCCGATACCTTTAATTTTTTCCTCAGGCACATCTTTAGTGACCGTCTAGATTGCATAAGTGTGTAAATATATTTCTTTCAACAAATCAGATACTGAGATTTTATTAATGAACAGTTTTTCTGTATGATTCATGAAAGGAACTGTATCACAACTTAGAGCTTGAATTATGAAATAGACAAGTATAAGACTAAGGTGGACAATTGGTTCGGGTTCACTGGGTGTCACTATGCAAGAGGAGGCAAACGATCAATCTCATGCTGTAGAAATTGAAAATGGCAATATATAATTTGCTTATCCACATCTATTTCTACAGATAGGTGTCTAATCTGGAATTACAAACAACCTTGACGACATTGCAGACAGCAGACCAAATATCATCTGAAGATTGTTCGAAGAAATTAGGTCGTGGATTGAAGGTCTTGATGGGACAGGTTGCCATATTGATCAACTTCCCATTAGAAGATACAATTGCTGCTCGAGCACTGCCTGTTCCGACATCCACGCCGACAAAATAAATTGACTCCATTGAAGGCGTTTGGCTACTAATATGGCAATTCAGCAAGTGACGAAATATTGACAGTAATTAAATGTTTACTGTGCAGTATATACTGGAATATTACACGCACGTATCTCTACTCGTCTTGGCAATAACTTATTCCGACAAATTGTATCAATGAAATGTACCTTATGTTAACACCGCATCACGTTTATACTTTAAAAGACCTTGATTACTGAGAATTGACCCTGCATGCCATGATAGATAACGGTTTTTACTATCGCACGCACACTATTGGTCTATTATAGAAGCGGAGCTGATTCTAAGCAACGGTCTCATGATATGGTGATGCACGCATACATAGAAACGACATCAAAAACGTTACATTTTATCAATTGCGGTGAATAAAAAAAGATTAGCATGGGAGCGAAAATATATTCAATTACAGTAGTATCTCGTTTTTCCGAGGTAATTTGGGTCGAGTGAAACCTCTGTAAATACGGAGAACATGCACAATCCAGTCTTTTGTTATTCATCACATATTATTAAATATTCTACTATATTTCCGTAAACATATGCATAAGAACGTAACTCCGCATGGAATTACGTGTAAACGCGAGAACCTGACAGACACACGTCAATCTTTCGTGCATGCTTGCGTGTTGAATCAACAGATTAAATCAGGGAGGATTGCTTCAACTTGTACAGTCGTGTTTTGCCCCGAGTATGCATAAACAAGGATTTTACGGCACGCATAATTTGTGTATGTCCACCGGCGAGTATCTACGTGGGGATCTGACACTCATGGTAGCTGTGCTCATGGTTACCCCGTGGTGGTGAATTAGATCATAGCTTTCAGAGGATCACAGCTACTTCACCTAACGACCTAACCTGGACGTCAGAGAGGTTTCTCTCTGCGTTAGAGCGTATCAATTTCGTGGTGCGCAACAGCGTCATAAAATTTAACCCGCAACAATGGTTCGTTTCAAGAACAGGTACAAAGTGAACTTTAATTCCTTTTGAGAAACAAAAGTCAGATGTCGAAAAGTGTGAAGCAACTTTCAAATTTTAGAATCTCCAGTGTTCTTACTCAAGCAGAGGTTAGGTTTTTAGAACGAGAGTTTCCTCCGATTGCATCCATCATTGAACCGTCCCGTTGAGCATTTGTACAATTTTCAACGGTTCTTTTCTTTAGGTATGTGACTGTACGTGTGAATCCAGGTGACAAATCTGACAAATGTTTGATACTGAAACCGACTGTTCTTCATCATGCAATACAGCAAAAAGTTGAACTTATGTATGGCGATTTTGGACTTTCTGCCATAAAATCTGGCTTTAATGGTAACGAGACTAATTTAATTTGTTAGCTTACTATATAACTCAAGCTGTATGCCTCAATGTACTCAGAATAATGTTGCAATAAGGATCAAAATTGGTGTTCCAAATAGAATGCTTATAGTCAGTCTATACCAACCGAATAAAATGTCACACTCTTGACAATTATCAGAGTCCAAGTAGCACTGACATGAAAATGCCGCAGTCAGCACAATTCTACATGCAATACCTGACTAAAATGCCCAGCAACTTTCCTGTTTCAAGTAGGAATTCTATTACAGGAATACATTTCTTGGCATTATTTTCGTGTAAAACAAAACTGTTTACTAGGTATTTGTATTCGAGATTGCACGTAAATTTGTGATGACTATGGGATTTTCACATTAGTGATGTTTAGGCTCCAATAATCGTTACAATGAGTGATATTATAATGCTTGGTAAAGACTAACTATAAAAACCAGTTGATCGGTTATCATAAAATTGTGTTTTGTTTATTTAGCTAAATATTTCAATCACCATACAAGGATTGCGTTAATTAAAATTCGACATGGACCACACAGACTTGTCATTGATTCGGTCCGTGCTGTCAGTGAAATTGACAGTAGAATTGCTTCCCTTGACATTATTTATGTTGGGGCTACAATGAAGCACTGCTTTCAATTTATCCAAGTAAGTTTTGTTACCTTAAATCGATAATTTCATAAAGGTTCGTAATTATAATTTGTCCTTAATGTGCTAATGTGCATGCACTTTATTGTGATGTAGAGATATCAGCGGAAAAAATTGGAAAAGATGTGGACGAGCCTGAAAAACTATGAGAAGAAAACGGAAATGAAAGATGCTCTAATGACAATCACACCGATTATGAAAGAATTCAAATGAAGTAAATACATCCAGCCATATCTTTTTTTTTTTTTTTTGTTTCGAGCATTTTGGCACTCTAATTTTTTTTTTTTAAAGCAATGGAACAAATGTATGCGCTGAATATTCCATGAATTAGCAGGATACGTTTTCTATTAATTGTGCTCTGAAGAATTCAAAGAAAACATCTAGGACATCATAGAGCAACCAGCTTTCACGAACAACTGCATTGATGCCTGAAGTAGAAAATCTGTCAAGCTGATTTAAAAAATAAAGGTGAATTCATTTCACCTCTCAACCTGATTTTATCCTGATGGGCTGCAGAGGATAATTAGAGTTAAACAGTATTTTCTGTGACTCTGATTTATTGTTACACAAAGAACAACAACTGGAAACAACCGAAAAGTTGCTGTTCGTGCAATAACGAATAACATTCTAAAGGACCCCTACAAGGGAAAAATCAATAGATACCACGAGGCTTGAATTCAGTTAAGTCTAACTAATCAAACTGTATGTTTTAGAGCCAAATACAAATCATTGAATGCTTGTCACAGGGATATGTTATTTTATTCATACTGTTTTCAAGGGATCGGTGTCCAAGAGTGATAGGCTCACTTTGACAGATTCACCTAGAAGCTGGCGTAATTTTATAGCAAATAATTTCAGGAAGCCTCGTTCTGAATCTGAATGATTGGTGAGTATAACATTAGCTCCAAGATGAATGGCATCCAAAATATCATGGTGTAACATCTCGCCTGTAATGTAGAGGTCTGCCCTCACACCTTTTAAAACAGATGAACCAGAGCCCGCACAGACCGCTATCGAAGTAATCATGTCATCTGTAAAAATGAACCGAGTAAGGAATTAATTAGCGACAACAAACTTATGGTAGATACTGTGAATCATTAAAAACGATTACTACCATACAAAAACGTCTGTATGATATGCCAGTCGAACATAGACTTTTATATATTTCAATTGAAGTACTAATGACAGCAAGACAATATGTGACAAGTTATTTAAATTATGGCATGTCACACTGTGAATTATTCTCGCAGAATGATTCACATCACACATAGTATTAAAGTTTGAAACCTAAATTTCGGATGTTCAGAAATTACATTTTGACGTCACTAAAAGTTTTTTTTCTTCTATATTATTTGAACACGATAATCAGTCAGTAGACTTCCTTAGTCCGGAAATAAATGTGCACTAGAGAGGACGAACGAAAATCGCGCTCCGCGAACTTCGAGCATTGGGTCCTCTATCTCCTAGGTACTGCGCTTCAGGTCCTCTACCTGGTGAATTTTAATTTCCAGAACTAGCGCTCCATAGTTCCGGGGCTCCAGGTTTTATACCTGGTGAATTTCAACTTTTACGACTAGAGCTCTGTAGTTCCTGGGCTCCAGGTGTCAGAACTTATCTTGTCTTAGTAAATTAATCATGTGTATTAATAAATAAATGCGGATAATCACATTCATCGTATCCCTTTGTAGAGTACTGCAATGTCATCGTTTATGTTAATAAGTTGCAAAATTTCAAACGACACACCTGTTTTATTCTAAGGACGTACAGACTGAGGTGATTCGAGGTATATGTACATTTTTTCGTGCATTTATAGGTTCTCAAAGATATTAAGACATTGTATCATCCAAATATTCAAAGACCTACTGAAAACGCTCACCCAATCTATTTAACGATCCTAGCAAGAGCACCAGCATAACGCTAATTATGTAGTCATATATACCTATATGACAATATATATTGTAATGATATATTTTCTTAAAATTGAATATCTATTTACAACGTCATTATCTAGACATGCAGATTCACCAGGTAGACTATTATATATACTTTACATATTACGATGTATACGAATACAACTGTCAAGTAGTCAGTTAAATTTCACTATTTTACGAATATATGGTAAACCGTCAACAGTAGATCTTATCCAATGGAGTGAGCGAGCGCAGCGAGCGAACGAGTACAAAAATCAGCTATACAAGGCAAACTGACCCCGAGCGAGCTTTACAGCTAGTTTTATATTATTTAGAAAAATTACTTGGACCTATTGAAATTTTGTGAACCTCCCATTCGATGGATTTCAGAGACTACATAACTTTAATTGGTTACGTATTAATAATGTAAGTTTTATTTGCCGTATAAGGTTGCAGAAATTCATGTACGTAAGTACAATACTTGGGTGGTCCTTACTTGCGGGTCGAAAAACAAAGCAGGCCATAAAAAAAAAATTTGGTTGTAATGTTTATATTATATCAACTTGTTTTTTTTCTGTTCAATATCCTATTATTTAAGAAACACCGGTAAGAATGTCTGACTTGTTTATACTTTCACAATTCGTGTATGACAAAAAAAAAAAAAGTTCTTCGCCGGAATTTCTTTTCATGTGCTTGTGGAGGCAAGTGATCCCATTGATGTACAGGCTTGAAACTTTATACAGATTTTGTTAAAAATATTTTAGATCAGATTTGGGGGACATCGTAATGAAAATTTTTCCGACCCCTAAATACACGACCACCCGAATACAATAAATATAGTGACATGATATTCTTCTTACCTTGACGTCTGGCACGAGCAAGTCGGACGTGTGGTAAATTTGTTCGTTGTTTAACAATTGTCACTGCGTCGGCTGTAGACACTGGGACTTTTAACGTGCATAGGCGGCCGAAACCGTTTTCAGGATTGACACCAGCTTCAATCGGTTTGCATGTTTCTAAATCTGCAATTTATTGTTCGCAATCCGTTAGTGTTTTGACAAAGATATTGACTTACTTATATATTCAGTCACTTTGAAGATCCAAGTACAGAAATTTGATGCATACATATCAGAGTGAATGTTAAAATAAATTTCGTCGAACTTTAACCCAACTGCCCACAAAATCTGAAATTCACCCTCAAAGCACAGCACTCTATCCTAATCCTAAACCTACGCGCAAAGACGGTGAAATTTGCCTTTAAAATTTATGCATTATTACTTCACTTTCACTATATATTTTATCGTGAGTCTAACTATTTTCCAAAAGAATCTGTAACTGTGAGAATTTCGTGAGCACTGTTGCTACCATTTGGTAAAAATATTAACATCGCCTATGGCTCATTCTATGTTAGCTGTACGCTACTGAGAAATTAAAAAAAGTTAAATTCAGATTGTCTACAACTGACAGAGACTGCCCCATGGGCGATATTAATAATCCTACAAAATAATAACATCAGTGATTACTAGCTCCTCAGTTATAAATTTTTAATAAAATATACCTATAGTAAAAGTGAAGTGAAAGCGTACGTATATTGAATGGCGAAATTCACACGCCTAACGCGAGGCTTTAGGATTGAGACGACCACTGTAGTCTAGTAGAGAATTTCATCGATTAATTTGAAACTGATTTAGTGGCCTGTCAAAATTTTATAAAGCCTAGTTTAAGAACCACATTAATGCATATGGAAGGGCTATCTGAAAGGGAAGCAGCATCCTATCTAGGTATGTATAGGCATCATCCAAACTATTGATTTTGGATATTTTAATAGAATGGCCAGTCATTCAATACCAGAGAACCTCCCATCATGAGCTTCAATTTTTAATACATATATATATTATGTATCTGCCTACCAAAGGCTCCTGCCAACCAATCATTCAATCCTCCCTTCACTGAATCAAAGCTCGTATGGGGAGAGTACAGGGCAATTTTATTCTCTATACAGGTGCTAGCGATGCGTTCCTAGTTATTTGTCAATCAAAGAAAGTATATTAATAAGTCATGTGAGTTTTGTATAAATTCAATACACTAGTTTCTTGCCAAATATTACCTTCCATGTACGAGTTGTAATTGACTTCAGAGGACTGAATATCGGTGGATGATATGAAATAATTAGATCTGCATTTAAATCAATAGCCTCTTGCATTACATCCTCGGTAAGATCATTGGTGATGAGTGTGTGCGTAATTAACTTCGATTTTGTTGGTTCAATGAGCATGCCAACGTTATCCCAGGAAGCCGCTAGCTCGATCGGGGCAAACGAGTGAATAGCATCCAAGACTTGGCTTAGCGCTAGTCCCTCCCTAGTAGAGTCCAGATCTCCCATTCTAGATGTTACGTGATGGTATTTGAGAAGCTTATACAGACCGTGAGTTCTGAATAGAAGTCTCGATACAACCGTTGAATGAATGTGCATTTATAGTTGTTTATCTGCAACAGAGATATACGAAGAGGTTTAATTATTACACAGAATGCATATGTGTTCAAGAAGCGAATGATTTGTAATTTTCGTTGATGAAAGAGAAATGCAGAAATGTCATTCGTAACATGATTTGTAGAACGAATGAAGAAAATTTCCAGTATCAACATTTTTATCATGCGTTTACATTTCATATATTGTGGGTGGGGAAAAAAAATGAAGCCAACAACAGTAGTAGTTTTATATTTACAAATTATTTATTGTTAGGGTTAACAGGATATGTGTACATTTAATTTGGAAAAAACCGATTACTAATAAGTGAGTGCTGAAGCAGGGAAGACAGCAGCTGTGCTTGACTCCCATTTGAGCTGCAACATCAGTGATTGAATGATGTAAGCCTCTTATTCACTGTACAGCCAAATTTTGACAAGCCCGTCGTCGCTTGCCGATGCAAGTTGTCCAGGAACAACAGGATTCCATTGTACAGAGTTGACGTCCTGTGTATGTGCATCATCTGTAGTACAAACCATACTAAAGGAGGGTTGATTTGGATTTGAATCAGTGTCCTCGCGAAATATTCTGATGATATCGTCGCCACATGCTGTGGCAATAAGCCCTGTTAATTTGCACCAGTCAATATCGTATATCGGCCGACTATGGTAGCCTGACAAAGTGCAGCAACACTTCCAAACAGATTCGTTGTTTTCTGTTGATATACCAGCCTCATTACCAGGTTTGTATTCCTGCCATATTTTCACTGTCTTGTCATCGCTGCAGGTTGCCAAACGGTTTCCTGTGCTATCGAAAGACAGGCTCCAAACTGTAGATGTGTGGGAATTCAGAGTTGCCGTGCAGACCCAGTCGCTGTACGCGTCTTCCTTGAAAATTCTCACAGTATCGTCATAGCTAGCTGAGGCCAGGGTATCCTCGTGCGGATGCCATTTTACCTGCAATCATCAGAGTTGCCATTAATTAAGAAGAAATACCGCCATTAGCAAGCAATGCGATATGAATTCACCTTTTTTACATCTTGGGCATGGCATGATATTACAGAAGCACATTCGTATTCATCATCGGCAGCTTCCCAAATCCATACAGATTTATCTCGACTACACGTGGATAATAATTGTCCGCTCCGTGACCAGCTGACACTCTTGACTTCATGCTCGTGTCCTTCTAATGTTACGTTGCACTCGAATTGACCAGCCTTTTTATCCCAAATAGCCGTTGTAGCGTCAAAACTGGCAGATGCGATATAATTTCCACACGGAGACCATGAAACTTCCCTAACCGTTCTCTGGTGGCCTTCAGCCAAGATAGTTTTGACTACCCACTTTGAACTCTCATTCGCCCAAATTCTTATTGTCCTATCCTCGCCACAAGAAGCTAAGCTATTGCCTTTTGGGTGCCAACATACATTCCACACTCTTCCTTTATGACCTGATAAACTCTGTTTCAGTTCCAACGAACCCATCGCTACCTGAAACAGGACGACCCAATTCTAAATGTGCCTAAGCAGGATAGTACCGAGTCTGTCCCACTAATATTCCAGTTACACAAAACTGCACAAGGGATTGACATTCTAATAATCATTTGATATTTACAATAATGATGGTTCATAGATAGCCCGAGAGCCTAATATTGGGCAAACGATACAGGGCACCATAAACAATAGGGAAAAGAACACATTTCTGGTTGCAACATACGCATCATCATGTCTGTTAACGAAGGGAAGTTTTGCTCGTCAGAACAAATGTTAGAGTTGATATAAAATAAAATTCAGAACGTAACGCCTCTTGAATGAAATATCGATTAAATGGTTAAAAAATCAATGAAAATTAATCGAAATGTCAATTCGCACTACATAGTGAACTTTCACGGTACACTTCAGACACATTAAATGTTTAATTGTCCAGAATTGGTTGCATAAACTTGAAGTGTCCGAACGATAATTCAAGGCAGCCTCAAATCGAGTGCAACGGGTAAGATTATGTGCAGGCTCTGTTATATCCTAGCCAGAGTTTTGATAAAAGATCGCATTCTGTAACAATCGAAAATCACACACACACAAGAGGTACGAATTATGCTGCCGGTGTTTATCACTTTCAGCGATTGTGTACGCGAAAAATTCTGTTCGCATGGAAATCGGCGTGTCTCGAAAACTTGTTGGGGTTACTCTAATTTTTTCCGAAAAATTTGAAAGAAGAGAACATTAGGTACATTTAGAGTGTTTCGTGTAGGTTCACGCTGTAGTTGCAAATAAACGAAGCGAAAAATAATTGAAAAATTCAAAGGTTCAGATTAGGATCGGGGATCGGACTTGGGTTAGGTTTATTTTTCCAGACGAACCTATGATGCTAGAATGATATTTTATCAATCGCAACGATTATTTCAAAGAGGAGTGTATTGCGACGGCGATAACGAGGACGATTTGCAATTCTTGTGTTTGTCAGAATTCAACTATTTACATTACTTAAAACTATGACCTTGCTTAAAATACATACTCAAGTCAACTCAATCAATCTGGCGATCACTATCCGCGTTGTACGTATGCATGTACGTATGTATTGTACATACATACAGAAATGTAGATGAAAAGACTATCGCTTTCTGAAACTAATTGACTGTGGTAAGGACATGTCGAACTGTGTTTACCATCGCCAAACAGATCGTTACCTAGTATGGTACAGTGGTATGTGCAGCATAGCCAGATCACAATTCCTGTGCTGCCAATGGCACGCCCGATAAAAGGAACAAACGTAGAGCTCCATGTGACTTTCAAGGCTCCTATGTTCCTGCAGGCAAGAAAGAGATGGATACCACTTCCGCGATGTTAAGTCCGGATCGGTTACCGACGTGCCTTCGACGTCAATCAACGCCAACTCGAAAAGCCTATCCCCTGTCAGAGGGCGCTAGTCCCCTATTTACCAATTGTTCACCGGGCGGATTTGACGCAATTTTTTGTCCAGTAGACGTCGCTGGTTGTGCCGAGTCGGGCGTAATTTGCGTTTCATACGGTACGGCGGTCGGTGTACTTACGGGAATATTCACGTTAGCAAGGATCCGGAGAATTGCCTGAGTTCGAATTTTTTATTTTCTGAAATGTGTTCGTGTCGTGCTTCGATTTGCAATTGCGCTTAATCTAACATGGAAAATCGCTGGAGTTGCATTGTACGTTAATCGCATCGCGGACGGGTAGTCGCTATTAATTAAGGTAAGAAAGAATTTTGCGAAGCCGATCGATCGTATGTACATACAATATTTCTGCTATGTGACGTTATACATGTGTATAACATACAATGTATGTACGTATGCATATGAGTAAGAATGTAGCATCCGTGGATGCACAAGTGTCGCGCGATTTTCATCATTTCGGGTATATTCAGATCCATTCTGATCCTTTTGTTTTCTGAAATTGATGAACTGGATTTTCATCGGTCACTGTCAGTAAGTTATCTTTATCCTCCGTATATTAACATATAAATATTTACCTTCGAATCAAAGTGCCAATGTTTCTCGTACGTACGTACTACTACCACAGTTGTCCATTATTGTTCCTTGTCGCGTCAAGTGTAATCATAACTGCTAAATAAAAAATCGTTTCATATCCCTTGTCAAAGAAGACAGTAGTATGGCAATGTTTCTTAACGAGTTTATATGAAAACATTGTTAACAGTTGTGATGTACACGAATCGGCAAGTGAATATGTCAAATCCGTGATTCCAAAGAATGTTATCGCAAGTCGCAAGTCGCCAGTTTGGTCGCCCCTGGGGCTGCGCAGTCTGCGAAGGTGTGCGTGCGTGCGTGAATGACGCTGTTCATCTCCATAGTGTTCCGTGACATACCATATAATACGCACACGTATGGCATATACATGCCTATACGGACGAGTGGTCTGTTGCACAGCTATCATTCACAAATCTGCGTGACACAGATAAGAGTTTTATAAACCGAATTGAAAGTATTTTAATTAAATATAAGGTATGTGTTGTAATAGGGAAGTCATTGGTGGACTTTGTTGGAATGAATTTTTCGATTCTTTGTGATTCGGTCCCAACTGAAAGCCGCACAACGGTACGAGTTCTTCGTTGTTTATATCGAATAGATGACATATTCGCCAAACAAAACCGCAGTGTAGGGTCGAGGCAAGCCTCAGACTGGCAAGTCTTATTAAACTTGACGGCATGGTTATATAATTATATGAACCGTGTACATGCCTATGGTCCCCTGCAGATCGTTCCTGTTCCTTCTTACACGGATTATAGATCATTTTTGTTCGACGAATTGCTTTGACGTCCAACCGACGCCACGTGCGTATTATTATTCACACCATCAGGAAAGTTGAGTCTGCGCAAGCGTATAAATTTATACGTTATCATATGGTATGATTAGGAGGCCAATATTTCTCCCTTCTGCTCGGTTCCGCCACCTACGCATATGCATGTGTACACACGTTTGTGTTGTGTATATTTATTGTTAGTGTGGTTCTGTTTCTTGTGCGATAAGGGTAAGAGGTTTGTTTCATTTTTATCTATACCACTTTCGTCATTAGGGTTTGAAACCCTGTTAACATCTGTTGTACGGCAATATAAATATATTTTACGCCGAATGAAGCCATACAAGTATACCGTACAACATGCGCCATGCACACACTTGAGTAAAGTCGGGTCGGAAATAAGGTTGGCAGCACTAGCAGCGTCTAACTTACGCCTCTCGAACAGCACACGCCGCATCTCCTCGATGCGCGGCTACAATTGGTTAGTTGCTAGTGTGGCCAACCTCATTAATGATCCGCTAATCGAGGCGGAATAGTACGATTTGATTTGGGTGTGCAGGTCATTTTAACTGGTAAATGCTCTCCAGAAGAATGTCGCACGCTCGTCTGCTACAGTCCGAGACGAGAGGTGGGGCCTGCCGGTGCCACATACCTATGTGTACAGGTTATATTTATCTACCCGATTTCTTGTTAATATGATTGTAGTTGCGCTCCATCCCTCGTTTACTTTGCGAAATTCTGTTTCAATTTTCAATTTTCTACGCGTTCGACTAAGGTGGCAGAATTACTTCTTACTCTATAATTATTTATTAGAAATTGTACACGTGGACCTTTTTTGATATGATTTGACTTTTTTTTTTTACTATTCTACACATCTTGGTACACCGTACGATTCTTTCACTGCCAGTCGGAGAAAGAAAATTAGATCCTCTTAATATTTTCAAGTGCCCTTTGCGATTGGAATCCGCTACGGCCAGCACGAGCATTGTTCCATAACACGATTACGTATGCAGTTACTTGCCCCGGAAGATAGGTTTAGGCGTTTCGATAATTATTCCACGGCCAAGATGAATCTTCTCGACATTTTTTGTTCAATTAATCAACCAACAAACAGAATGGGCGACGAAATTTTTGACGCTGTATGTTTTATGGTTTGATTCGCATGCTTATTACGAAATTACTGTCGTATAGTAAGCTAGCACCACGTGGTAGAAATGCAGCTATTGACGCAATTAGGACCAAATCTCTATCGCCTGTTTTTTCTCGCACAAGGACTCGTGTGTAATCAAAAAGGGACTTATATCTCAATCTGTCATGTGCAAAGTAAAAGTCAGTGCATAGACAATGCGTAGTAATCTTACTTTATCCGTAAAACATGCTATTGGTAATTCAGGTTTTTACTCTACAGATGTTGTAATACACTTGACTGTATCATATATCAATTAAATGCAAATAAACGATGTCAAAACCCATAGTTGAAGCCATCAAGTTCTGCTTAAAAATTACACTTTATTTAAAACTATACGACCTTTTGGGAATGCGAGTACAAATTCACCGATCTTCTCTGCAAGCATAGGTATAAATTAACGATTCGTCATCTCGCCTGCGTCACGTTTGTATCCTCGTCTTGACTCGTCACGAAGGCAAAGTCGCGTTCAATGTCGGATAATAAGTATGTGTGCAATTACAAACATCTATAAAAATTAAATTTGTACGCAGAATATTAACTAACTATAGTAACCAGCACTTATCGAGCTCAGACACATTTGGTTTCTTTCAAATTGGCCTCAACTTTGGCATTCATGGGTATAAATTATGTGTAGGTATGCCGAATTTCATGGACTTTAGTATTACATAAATACCCTCACACTCAGAATTGAAGGATCGGTCTTCTTTTCAATTTCTTAATCTATCAAATAATCACCAGCAGTTCGAGACACAAATATCTACACCTATGATACTTCGTCATTCTCCTTTTTCTTCTTTTTCTTCTTGATATGAAATATGTATTATTGTTTATTAATAAAGGAAAAAAAAATGCTACATTGACACACACACACGCACGCGCGCGCGCGAATATGATATACTCGGCTTCGAGGCAGTGAGTGGTGTGATTGCTATACATAGTGATTTTAACACAGTTGTTCATTTACCGGTGGTTTTCTCAAGCGTTGATTCACTGGTGTATTTATCGTACTATTATACCTTTTAATATTTATCGTTAGTTTGCGCGGCTGACTCATCGATGATATTGTGGTACTGGCAGATAGATTTTTGCCCGAGCCGTGTTAACCAGTCCGTAAACTCGATCACCCAACGTTTTCTCAACAAAGCTTCACCCACCCTTTCACCTTTACCCGTAGTGTACGTAAGACTCTGCTAAAAATTTGCGACCCTAAAACTTCCTAAACCTGCATTTTAGAAGACTTGACAGCCAACGCCGGGGAGGAGGATTTGGAGCTTTGAAAAATGATCAATGTCTATAAACGAAGTTCTCGTTAACAATTACGGGGATTTTCTGATTAGTGGTGAAAGTTTTTGCCACCGAGTTCTTCATGCACTGTCGAGAATATCTTTCCCACCTTTTTTCCTGAGCATTCGAAAACGTTTTGCCATTTCTCTCTTTCTTCTCGTTGCTTGTGTTCTCCAGCTCCGTATCTGTGTGCGATAGGGCACACCCTTTACCATCGCTCTTCCCGCCGCCTACATCTGCTTCTACCAACTTCTCTTTTCTCCTGTTGTTTCCTCTGTTGCCACTAATTATTCTACCGCCGTTGCCTACGTAGCTTACCGACTCCATATTCGAGCCCGTTCCAAGAAATATCCGTCCGCCGTCGCCTTCGTATTTTATTGCACCGTCGTTGAAATTCACTTTCACCGAACAACCGTCACCGACAATGCGGATACTACCGCAATTTTTGGCCACCGTCACCTGACATCCATCGCCGCGTATGTTTAATTTAAAGTCATTGGATTCCAGCTTGACCCTGAGACCGTCACCTTTCAACTCTTTCGCTTTTTCCATCGTCATTTTCGTATCAGTCGTAATCGTCATTGTCGAGCAGTTTTATATTATCACAATCTTCTTCAATTTCTCGTCCTCGGCATTCGTTTATTGCCAGTTGCGTATATTTTTCTCCTTCGGTAATACTTGGACCACGCTGTCATCTACCAACGTTATATTTACATCGCATGTATATGCAAGCGTGCGTCTGCCTACCTCACAGATTGGCGATATCGATAGTTGTTTACTCGACGTGCACAGTTACACGGCTCGTTTACCAATAGTTTTAAATCTCTGCGTGACGTGCGACTATATCGCCTGGAACGGCCGATTGTCGGAGGTCAGATGTCTACGAGTGAATACGAAGAATCAGGCTGGTTATTCCCCGGGCTAACTCTGTGCTTGAATGTGGTAAACAAGTTAGTAACACAAAGATTATGTATAACAGCGATGGCCGAGTGTCGACGAGCAGGTAGCTATGTAATTACTTTGTCGCGTATGTACAGCCACGTATAATAGGTACACATGGTTCGTCTATTCGGTTCAGTTGCACCGTACGTTATTACGAGAAGTGCCGACGTCATATAGAATATAATTTGGCACCTATAAGAATGTCGTGTTAATTCCCCCATACTTCACGATCAGTGCATCAAGACGAGTCACGCCCAATCTTTTCAGTGTGAAATTGAAAATTTCAATTTACCTAAGGGCCCTTGCGATGGCTATGAGTATATAGAAAAAACAACCTGCACATACCTGCATCGATGATCTATCTCACTGATATATGTATAATAATAGTTATACAATATCAGTGATCTATATTCGCAATGTCATTTATCCGTCGCTGAACGCATAATAGTCCTTCAGCGAGAGAGAAGCAGTTATGCGGGCGACGGATTTAAATCGGTGTGTCAGTTGGACAAGTGTTCGTCACCTACAGACATTATACGTTTGTATACATACCTATTTACACGTAACTATCGTCTTTCAGACATATATATTATAATTTGTATAATTGATGACACCATTTTTTTTAATTTGCTCAGATAACTCTGTGTTGCAGTACCTTACTTTTCGCTTCTCCACAAATGGTGCGCACAATTTTCAGGAAAAACCAGAATAGTACACTGGGATTTACTGTACATACACAGAAGTAGCCGTGCGTAATAATGGCTTTACTCATCAAGGCATTGACCCGCTAATAGTGCGCATCGAATCGTATAGATATATTATAGTTTTCCCTTCTACTGTTCCACTATAGTTTTTCTAGAGGGGAAAAGTTTCCGTGGCAGCGAACCCGACGTCTCCGCGTGTGTGATATCGAGCAATTATTGTTGAGATAGCGGTAATTCTGCATTGAGACGTCCCTCATCGTTTCCTCATATGACCTACGGTATATTTGTGAATTCATGTCCAATTCCATTTAGACGCGATAATACGGCCGTATTTTGTACCAACTGCGGGTAATCGATGATTGCCACTTGTATAGGAACGTATCACGTTGGCATATACCTATAGGTATTTGCGTTTGCGACCTTCGAGAATTACTGCAGCAGCATGATCGTAGTCACAATAATTCAACACTGACACTCAAACGCGAAAAATATCACGATCATATTTCATCCAGAGTATTCGCTAATGCTGCACTGTCAGCCAACCGCGTATAGTTGTCATTGTGAAATACTGATCACAAAACTACACAAAATGTATATACTTACCTGCCATTATGATTACTCTTGTTGGCAGGATGACGTCGTGCAATGCATAAACGATACATCCAATTGGTTCATTGGAATATCACAATGGAACTGTCTAACGAAATTGACGCCCTCGTCGCTCCTTTCACGCAAACTGTTGCCAGGCAAGACTCTGGAGTACCTGAGGACCTTGCATCTCCAACAGATACAATGCTGTTGGGTGACGGCGACGATGCTGACGAAACCATGAACAGCGATCTCAATATCACTGTAATACATGTAGTTCGTGATTCGACGTGCGACGGGGAGGAATCGCTGACAATGACTGCAGGTACCGAGGTTAAAGAATTTCCAGGGGAGAGCAAAGACAGTAAAGATGGGAGTGATAGTGGAGTCGAAGGATGTGCGACGGAAGTACTGAGAGTTCGTAGTAGAAATAGTGTAGACTATGGAAGTAGCTGTGGGGGATTGGACGAAGCGTCGTGTGATTCGAGTCTCGTTAGCTGCTGCTCTGTCTACGAAGATCCCTGTGCCACGCTCCCAGACGACTTGCGGCTTAACACCGGGGGAGAAGGTACCAGCGAAGGTGGCAGCGAAAGTTCCTCCATAGCTGGAAGCATATCTGCCAGAGGTACGAGGGCAAATGGAAAACGAACCGTCATAGCGTCAGCCACAAATAAGAAGAAGCTCGGTGTTGCCGAGCCTCAAAAACCATCCCGTGTCAAGCCCAGCGCCTCGACTAATCCAGCAGTGGCTTCTCCTAGGTCTAAAACACGAGTTGTTGCACCACGAACCGTTCCGTCAAAACTCCAGCCGGGATCCAGGGACAGAGGTCGCTCGAAAGAAACAAAACACTCCTCCCTTAAAGATACAGCCAAGGAAATTACTCCGATAAATGGCACGTGTCGTCAGGCTGCTACACAACGACCAAGTGCTACGCCTGGCTTTCATCGAACTCGCACAAGAGCGATCCCCGAATCCCTGCCATCAGCGCTGACGACAGAAATTAATAAAGATTTGGCACAAAGAGGACGGGGCACCAGATCCAGAGGGGGATCTAGTGGCAGGGGACGAACTCCCGGATCCACTCCTTTGGACGAAGGTAAAAAACTTCCGAGCACTCCACGGGCAAATTTCGCAACGTGCATGGAGCCTCAAACCGTTCGCAAGGACAAAATCGCCACTAGTTTAGATAACAAAGCGTTGGATACATATGCCACGTTGCCTAGAAGAAATAGAAGTAAATTTGCAGTTCCTAAGTCAAACGATAAAGCGGCTAGAAGTCGATCAGGTAGCAGAGATGCTAGCCTGAATAGAATGAATGGTAAAAAATCGGTTCCCATGAGAGACGCAACGCCTTACAAATCTCTACCTTCTTACGCAAGGATAAAACCCGCAGAGAAAACGCGCATTTATCACGAAATTAGTGTGCAGACTGGCCTGACCAGAGCAGACATGGACAATGTCTTTGCCGGACTTGTCGCCACTATGCCAGATCCTGCCAGAGTGGATAGATCGGATAGAAGTTGTCAGACCGAAGGCTCCTGGAAAGACACAAAATTGATGCAAACCGAAGTTGAACGAGTCACAGAAGTGGCTGCATCCTCTCAGCTAGAAAATGAGAAATTAAAGATAGAGCTTGCCCAAGTCCGACGGGTATTGGAAGAGGAAAAAGCTGATCACGCGTTTGCTCGCCGAGAACTGGATAGGAACGCTCAGAGGGTTTTGGCCATGCTCGGTACCCCTCAATCAGAACATACAGGTACCAGTTTATTTGATATTTTTCATGATTTTTATTTATCCGTTTGTTTATGGTAAGTCTGGTTCTAAGCTGATTGTACAGAACCATAGATTGCTTCTGGCATGTTCAAAGCGACACCGGTGGCATGTGGTTTACATGTTGAATAAGTGACAGCAGAATACATTGGTGGCATTGAATGTGTCAGAACCAATCCAGGGATCTGTACATACGTTCGTCGATTAAAGATTGTCTTCCATCAACTATACGTATCACAGAGACTCACGTGCCATTGCTATTTAAATTTTCTCACAGTTTCTTCTGAGCTTGATAATGTTTTACTTTGCAATGGCTGTTCCTTGAAGTGAACAATGAACATGGCCCTTAATCTTGTATTTGTATTTCAAGAAATCTGTTTAAGTTTTGGGAACATTGTTTCCTGAAATTGGACGTAAGCCATTAACGCTTCTGGCTGCAATCATCGTACGAAAAAGAATCATTTGAGTAAAATATGTGCAAATTTTAATGTATCAATAAGAATTTTTTTTTTATTTCCATCATCAAGAAGGTAAAACATGTATTCTGAGTTTAAGTGGCGACTAGACAGATACTTATATTTTCACGGAGTTTCGCATTGCAGTCGTTGTGTGTTTTTTAAAAATGAACATTTTGAGTTTATTCGATTATTCTAACGTGCATTCATTACTACTACTAGTTCGTTCTTTTTCCTCGTAAATTGTAAGTGCCAGTTCATCATCAGGTAATTCCTCTTATATGAGCACAAACAATCCTGCTTATCACATAAACCTTTCACATATAATTTTGTGATAACTTTATAAAAATTTTTCTGTTCATGACAGATGTTCTGATATAAATTGTTCTGAGGAGGGCCCCCCATCCGGACTGAAACGTTAACACAAAAATAGTGTTTTTTGTTTATGACCTTCATATCCAAGAATAATATTTACACAATAGATAGTTATAGTTTGATATCGCGTAATGAAAAGTAATCGAGTATCCGTAGGTCGCAGGATGTATGTATACTTTACTCTGATAATTTTTCACACAACTCTTAATATTCTGGTGGTATATACCTTATAATAGAATATAGAAGCATCGCACGAGAAATGTCAAATGCTAATATAGTTGCAGTACAGCGTTAGTTGCGAGAAGCAGCCTCAAAAAGTTGAAACGCATTGCCCCATACATTAATGCAATATCAAAGGCAATAATAATGACCTATTTATGTTGTACAATTTAAGAAGGGGACAGCTTCCTGGAACTGGAATCCCATATACAATCATCCGGGCAAGTCGTCGCTAATCAGCAAATTGAGATCGAGGACCTACAATCCCTTTGCCGTATGTTGAATAGGGTCAGTAGGTACAAAGAATATCCCGAGTATCCGGTTTAAGTTAGTAACATTGACGTAATAAAACATCAGAAGAAAAATCATTACCTTGTAATTTTAGAATGGTTTTGAACAAGTTGGCTTGTCAAAGTATGAGCACTAGGGTGGTCGTTATTTGGGGTCAAAATTAATTTTACCCCTTCTGCCCCCCAAATCGGTTCGAAATACGTAAAAAGTAATGCTGTAATTTTTTAAGATTTTTAAAAGAACGCTTAACCCTTGACCACACGGGTTGAAGTTTTCTATTTAAAACAACATGGGGTTTACCTGCGTTTGGAGTCACTATTTTACTGTGGGCCTTAATATGTTTGTAATATCCTGAAATTTTCAGAAATTAGTTTACAAGCATGTTGCTACATGGAAAAAATTTCCGAAACCCCTACCCTCAAAATGTTGTATAACATTATCATAATAATAATAATTAAAACAAAAAAAAATTTTCTCAATTTTTTTTTATTAATTTGCTTCCTTGTTTTTTTTTTACAAATGTATTTAAAATAGTGCTAACTATCGTGCTCACGATAGTGCGATTTCGAAAGCCGAATATACGAGAGCTCTATCAATTGAGATAGCACCGAAATATTGTATAATTGAGTGAATTATAGAGCAGCGAGAATATGAATTATTTTCCGACCGATAATGAGATTGCACCGTGAGTAAAAACCGGCGAAAAAACAATACGAATGCCTCCGGCGTTGCGTCGTGGTCGAGCGAGAAGGACAAGGACTGCTCGCGAATGGGTAAGCGAATATCGAAAAAATCATCCAGATGCAACAAAGCAGTCAATACTTAAGAATTTGTAACTCGTGTAGAAAATTATTCTATTTTAAATACATTTATAAAAAAAAAAACGAGGAAGATAATTAAGAAAAAAATTGGGAAAATTTTTTTATTTTTTTTCAATGATTATTATTATGGTAATATTATACAACATTTTGAGGGTAGGGGTTTCGGAAATTTTTTCCATGTAGCAGCATGCTTGTAAACTAATTTCTGAAAATTTTAGGATTTTACAAACATATTAAGGCCCACAGTAAAATAGTGACTCCAAACGCAGGAAAACCCCATGTGTTTTAAATGGAAAACTTCAACCCCTGAGGTCAAGAGTTAAGTGTTCTTTCAAAAATCTTAAAAAATGACAGTGTTACTTTTTACGTATTTCGAACCGATTTGGAGGGCGGAAGGGGTAAAATTAATTTTGACTCCAAATAACGACCACACTAATGAGCACGGTATGCTTCATTACGGTTTAATAAGTCTCAGAGAATCCTCAAGTTGTATAAAAAATTATTTTTCGTTAAGATGCATCATTGCGCCAACAATACTAACCTCAACATCATCCGGGCATCTCGTTTTCATCAATCATATTCTAGTTATGTTATTTATTAATTTCGAAGGATTTGGAAAAAAGCATGGTTGTGCAAAAAACATTGCTGCAACAGCACCAAGAGTTGGAAGCAGAATCGATAGAAATGCAAGATTTTCTTCAGGAAGAGAAGGCTACACTGGCTGAGGCGCTTAAAGATGCAGAAGCTGAGGTGCTGTATCTTGTTTAATATATCACTAAACTTCGTCACCCTTGCAATTTATTTATAATGCTCACAATGTGATGGTTGATAAATTTTTTTACGTGTCTAGATAAAAAAGAAGGACGAATTGGTCAAACGAAGCAACTCTGAGCTAGGAAGGCAGATCGAAGAATGTAAACATCTGGTACGCATCAGCGAGCAACGAAGGTATTTAAATCACCATTGAACTATGAAAGTCTACACGTTGAATGCATTTTGTTGTTAATATGTTTCAACCCTTTCATTATCCATCCCTCCAGTCTTATTTGAATTGTTGACAATTTTTGACAGGCAAGAAAACTTGTTGATGAATCTAAAATTAAATGCTGTGGAGAGACGGAGCAGAGATTTGCTCTTGAGTCAGGGAGCGGCGGTATCCGGAGCGGCTGTGGCCTTGTCCGGATTGGGAACGAGGCTGGAGGCTTTGGTGGATCAACTTGTTACTTCATACAATATTTCTGAAAAGGATCTTGAGGTAGTGGTTGATCACAAACAATAAACTCACATGGAGTAACATTACGCCATATGCTACGCACAGTATTTTACAACACGATTCTTACATTTCTTCTGGATCGCCCATAGTCGTCAGCAGCTTTTCTGTACTCTTGCATATTTCCAGTCACTTTGTTCGAAATAATGCCGCTTCCATCTCTGAATATTATCAGTTGTAACCAAAAAGTCATTGGGTACGTAACAAAAATATCACAGCAGTTTCTCAATTTGTTTGCAATTTCATCAAGAACTCAACAAGCAACAAGTAGGTGATTCGAAAACTGATTTTTATGTGCTAGATGTAAATCAAGGTTGCATTTTACGAAACCACACCGTATGGATTAATTTTCAGGATGTCATATATATTAACGAAGCATACAGTTGTAGTAACAGCAGTGTCGAGTCAAGCCCTGTTAGCTCTAGGCAAAGTCTCAAAGAGTTCACGCCAAGTCCAAAGAGAGGTTCCTTTGTATCAGCGGTTATTGGTGCTATCAGAAATGCAGCAACACATCCGTTTGTTGGAAAACCTGCGGATAGAAAACCTGCATTTATTGAACCCGCTTTGAAGCAATTGCACAAGGGTAAGTGATTTTACCAGACGCATATGGGGCATTCCAAGCTGTTTCAACCAATGTTTGATTCTAATCACGTTAGATTTGGACTTTGTGTTTTATGTTGTAGTATTACTCAAAATGAGAATCCACTATCAAATCATCCTAGAGCAAGAAGTATTTTTCTTTCATCATCTTTTCGATCTTTGCACGGTCCTGCATCGAAAACTAGATTGCACCTGGCAATCTTGACTGAGTATCATAAAAACTTGCAGGACAATAAAGTTGTGCCTTGGAATTACTATTTTGCTGTGTGTGAAAAACAAAAGTTATCTACTGTTAAAAATGCCCTTTTTTTACAAAACAGTATAAATTTATATTTCACCACTGATAACAGAATTTACATTTTTTTTTTCATCAATGAATTCTTTGCAGCTGAGAACGAGTTCAACACCTTGTCAGAAGTGGTGATTCTCATCTCACTGAAGATATAGTCATTTACGATTGTCAAAATTTGACGAAATGGTTATTAAATCGTACGCAATCCACACCTTCCAGTCAGTTGTGAGGAAAAATTCTAGGTTCGGGAAATTAGTAATCCAGAAAACCGACAACCCTAGGTGTGACAATATAAATATACGAGATCATTCCTGGAACGATTTGACACGGCGAAGTCTATCCCAGGAATCCAAAATTCTCATTTGTATCAACTGTGGTGAACATGGCAAAGTTATCACTAATCGTAGGTCATACTCTGCTTCAACGGAATTTAGAAAACACAGTGTATCGAAAGTAAAGTAATAAAAATGTTCTCGATTAATTATAAGTTCTGGAGTTGATCACAGTTTTCTGTCAGTTATTACTTCTAGACTACTGATTTTTCAAGTCCAGAATTTTTCTTCCAAACTGACTACAAAGCCTGCAAAGTGAAGATTGCAAACATAACAATGTCACCGAATTTTATCAATTTTTACAATTGTAAATGCTCATATATTTGGTGCGACCAGAATCACTGCTTCCGACAAGATCTCAAAATTCATGCTTGGGCTGCAAAATATCCCTATTTTTAAAAAAAATTCAGAGTTACATTATTAGAGGCAGAATATAATATATTCCTTTTTTTTCAAGAAAATTGCATTTTCAAATAGTGTAAGCTTGATACTTTCACTGGAATAGTCATTCACAGGTGCAACTGTATAGGTATCTAATTTGTTATGATATACCTAATATCACGGCATTCATTGTCAGGTAGGACCTATTGTACCACCCCTCGGTTATTGACCGGCTTTAGTTAATATCACACATCATCCTCCGCCAGAAGGCCAGTATATGATCGAGTGACAAGGTCTGTAGGTCCCTAGATTTCAGGAACATTGAGCCCAGACTACAAAGAATGCAAAAATGAAAAGAATCCATTTCTTACTGAAGGATACATTGAAAAATTTGAAAAACGTCGTATCTTCGGTAGAGTCGTACTGAAATGTAAAAAATCAATGTTTAAATCAAATGGGTGACGGTCCAACATCGGTTGAAACGGCATGGTACGCCTCATGTGTATTGTATTTCTCAGACCGGAAAATCTGCATGCTCTGTAGATTAATGACCAGTCTCATCGTCTGAGTAGCTCTTTTCAGGTATATGGTGTCTGGTCATCCGAAATTGTCAATTTTTGTTTCCAATGTATACCAATAACATAGTGTAGGTAACCCACAGCTACCTTGCCACGTGAAAATGATTTCGCATCAACTGTACATTATGCCTTCTCTAAACAGTTATTCCTTACACATGTCATAGCTGCTGCTGATATCCAATTTTCTGCATTATTGACAGAAATAAGCTTAGACTCGTCATCCGACCTGTTGGATTTCGAGACAGAACCATGTCTAATGATGGAAAGTGTCTTGGAGGATGTTCCTTTGCCAGATACTTACACCCACAATATGGTATCGAGCAGCGACTCGCTTCGCAGAACACTGGGTTCCACGGAAAATGGGCTTGAAGAGAGTTCTAAACAGGGTCGATTTGCTGATGAATCCACTAGCCTCTCAAACCTCACACAGGCTATTCTGCATCGCCGTAAGGTAGATAGTAAGAGAATTATGTAAAATTGGTTGGACAATTGATTTTTTTTTATTATTAAATTGCAAACAGTCGTTGCAATTCCTTATAATAAAATACTTGACAGTGTTATATATGTTAAGTATTAATTATTGGTCACGTTTTGATTTGCATCAATGTGGAATTAGGTGGAAGTTGAAGAACATGATGAATGCGAATCCTTGAGCGAATCCGAGACTGGCATCACTGATAATCCAGGACCTCTTACAGATTATTGTCCAGCTATTTCTCTTGTCGATCAAGTGATTGATGTTGACAATCTTGTCACTAAACTTTTGAAAGTTCTCCGAATTATACAGCTGGATAATGATACGTGCATACAAGAGTTGAGGGAGGAAAAGTAATCATTTTCTGTTAAAACCTACTAATTTCTGTATCATAGATTAGGAATTCCTTATCACAGACTGTATAATCTACCCTTCACGATGGTGGTCAATGTAAATTTTTTGCCCTTACTCTGCTTAGGTCTGAACTGGAATGTAGGTTGGAATTGCTTGTTGGGGAATTGGAAAAGGTTCAACAGCCAGCACGCCATCTCTGTGAATCAGAGAATCCATTGCCTAACATGACTGGTGAAAAAAAAATGATGGTCAATCAAAGTTGTCACAGTTAACGATACGGACACATTGTTCTAAAATAATTACTAATCTCAAGGTAATCTGTTGTTTTCAAGCGGGTTCAATCCATTCTGTAGTACTTTTCATAAGATTGTTGTCTGTAAATTAACAGAAAAATTCTGAGTTTGACGTGAAATTCTATGAACTTGACATTCTTTGATTTTCTTTGAGTAGTCTCCAGCCTGCGGACACTTTAAGAATTTACCGGCTACACGTCGTTGGAAGCAACATTGAGGGGCAAAATTAGCTGTAAAAATAATATCTATTTTGTGTGAAACACTTATACTTTCTTTCTCGGCTAATCTTATCATTAATGCGTTATTGAGAACGATATGGAAAATTGCTTTAAGATTCTTAGTTTTCCGTAACTTCTGGTCCGTTAATGAACGCCTGTACGCGTGTACATATTCAATCAAAAAATCTAACCTAAATCATTAATCACTTTATTTTTCAAAACCAAAAATTCTCGATAAAACTTCTGAACTTATCAATCATGCTAGTCAGTCGGAAAATACGAGAAATTTAAAATTATAACTTACCAAATTTCATTCGAGATTACCGAATGAGTAGGGATTTAATAATAATTAATAAATGCGACATCCACTTTACTACAGTTATCAATATGGTTCAGATCTGTGAAAAATACGATGAATGCTACGGCTAGCCACAGCCTAATCATGCGGCAAACTAGTTGACGACAGTGGTGAAAATCGGCCCTAGTTAAAGCGCCTGATCTATAGATTCCTTGTCTAAACATTGACTATACGTATATATGTGCTCGCATAAAATAGTTGATTTCCTCTTTACACGCTTCACAAATTCATGATCACACTGTGTTGCAGCACATTTTTTGAAGAACCCAACGTTTGAAACACATAAATTGAAAGGTAGCGATAGAGTTATAACGAAACTCGGATACCCGCTGTATGTCACCTGGTTCCTAGCTGACACGAATTAGCACAATTATAACATTCACTCATTCATCAATTGTTATTAGGTAATCAACGTTCGGCTGCATTTTGAAACTGTATAAAAAATTTTTTTACAGACCACTCAAATTCGTATTCGAAAACATTCTTATTCATTCCTATTCCAATCATTAATTTTCCCCCTGATTCAGAACAAAACGTTTGGAATTGTAAATTTATTTTCGTGGGTACTGAAAACTATTGAGATCTCAGTTAAGATAATTCGTGTAACCCTGTACGTACCGTGAACCACCTATATGTGACAAAGCGGACCCTCGTCATCGACCCAGGGATCGACTTGCAGCGGTTACTGCTCGTAATCTCAACCATCCTGGACGGGCACATTTCACCAAATATCCACAGTATAACAAAGGTGCATCGAAAACTGTTGATCACCGTGTGTTCTGCAGACGCGTTGATGAAAAATATTTTCTGTTCTAGCAATTGAACTTTTTCACATTTTTGAATCGAAGTGTCCTAGATATACGATCATTTCTCCATTTTTTTTTCCAAATATTGTAATTAGGTATGATAAACCAAAGATATTTTACCGTATGAACGGACGTAATACACACCTATGTATACATGCATACCTGTATATTACAGCGAACGATATGCAGATGGGAATTTCTGCAAATTATTAGTAGACTTTCGGAAATCAAAAAACTAATATCGATCGCAGAGTTTATTGTTGTACATACCAAACACTGAAAAACCTGCAAGAGCCTTACAAGCCCTTGGTTTAATGGACATTGTTCGGTTATTGACATTTGCGCTTTCCCTCACAGCTGAAATCTAATCTGTCAGCGTTTCCTGCGAGATCACAAATGACGGGAAAATTTAGGCATAAATATGACCTTATGTTGACAACTCTATTCACTTTCATACACACTCAATTGTCCTTGTTTGCACTGTCAGACAAACAAGATCACCGATAAGTTGACTCGCAAAAAGTATGTTACGCATTTCAACGTTGTTCAGGTAAATTCTTCAAAACTTATTTTCAGTACGAAATGTAAGTTCCTCTTTTAAGAAATGTACCAAGTTTCGCAGCGCGGATCGGGGTCGTCGTTGTCGTGTCATGGGACCGCTGTGCCCTCGTTTTAATCGGTTGTTACCTTGATATTTGCAGCCATGTCCGAAACGATCTACATTGCATTAAAAGATGAATCAGTAACATCAAACACAGTCAAGTTCTTCAGTGGGATTGGCGAAATTTAAAAAATGTACATTTTACATCGTTGGCGACTGAGGAGAGAGCGACAAATTTGCAAAGTTAAGTAAAAAGTATGAAATTGACACGCTCAGGAATTGGTCCAATTCACTTACTGTAAAATCAATTCTTTTGTGTAGAAAAATTGTCGGGATGATTCGTGGAATTCCCAATGCCCACAGGTCTATTTTAATTCCACTGTACCGTTGTCGGAAAAGAGCAAAATTCTTACTCTACAAATAATTCTGGCACACACGCAAAAGACACCCTGAAAAATGTCCCCAATTATTTAATTAATCATATATATAGTTACGATACGTGCGCTGTATTCTGTGTACTACAGACGGGCCATTCCCGAACGGGACAAAATGTGATAGAACGAATCCAAATACCGTTACACTGTATCCTAGCGTTAAATGTTTTTATACACAGCCAATAACTTGATGCCAAATAGTGGTAAATATTGTATTTTAATGTGTAATCAAATAAAACGTGCAACGAGATGCAAAAGACAACATTATAGCTGCAAAATTTTAATCCGCTAGATGAATGTGTGTGCATGCCTGCGTGTGTGTTCAATCTGTTTAAGGGCCGTATTGAAGTTACGTAACAAATTTAGGGGCGAGGCGGGGTGGGAGAGGGAGAGTCAAACCAGTTTATTTATTATTTGTTACGGTACGGGGTTATAGGGCGTTTTTAATGTTTGTATACGTGATTTATCAAAATATAAATAAACAAAAACAAACGTTCACGGTGATTGCCAAATATTATTGGAAACGGCGCGTCAGAGTCTGCCTGTAACAAAGCTATCGGTATCCTCAGAGTACCACTGATTCACACTGCGTAGAGGGAAGTTCTAAATTTTTTTCTGACGTGCTTACACGAGGGGGTTGGGCTAAAAAGGGATTCCTAAATACGTCACGTAATTTACGAACAACCTTTTACACGATTGCAAAAATTACTACGGCCATACCTGATTATTGATAAGTGTCACCATGAATCAGTTTTCGAGGTCAGCCAACGCTATAAGAATCGAGCGTATTAATTACCGTCTAATGTCTACGCCTGCCTAGTTTGATCACCTCGTAATTCCCTAAATGAGTTGGCATTATTCGAATAACTGTGCGATAGATGTGGAATTCTCTTAAAATTGTTTCAAGTTGAATCTGCAGTAGGTGTGATGAATCTGGTAATTACAAGCTCATCCGGACGCCTTTTTACTACCTTCCAGGTTAATAAATAGGCAAGCTTCTTATCGAGGCAAGATCTTCCGATGACCTTTTTATAACTGCAGGCTGGTTCGAGACGGTCCTGTATAACAGATTGCTGATAACCGCCTAGATATAGGTATTTTGGAGACGCTCGAGCGAAATACTTTGGGCGACAATAGCTTGCGGGAAAAATGCGGCAAGACATGGAAAACCTGATCCACGCAACCAGGCGGAACGGTCAAGTGCAATAAGTTTCTGGCAATATCAGGGGGAATATAATATTTTGCTTTAATTAGTACATTACAGTCTGTTTATTGTCAATCTGAAATCATCTCAATTGCTGAGAACACATGTTGCCGCTTTATTGATGTTGCATGGTCGTCAGAAATAAAATCCAGCATTCGGTTGGGCAGGAGCGGACCGCCCTTGCCGTAAAATAATTCAAAATTCGGCCAGCTGGGTTCAGGTATTCTTATATTGCGTATGCATACAGGGTCATTTATAGAATACCAGCCGTCCAACTCCTAAACGAGAGAGAAACGTTTTATGCGGGTTCCAGTTAACGTCGCCCCCATCGTTTACACTGACTCGAGGCCAGTATAGGTATTCAATAAATGACGCTGTAAGTGTAAGAGGTATGTACTAATAATAAATACAAAATCTTTGCTATTACTGTATTGAATATGCTCACAAATTTATTTCGAATTTCAGTTACACATTGACACCTATGCGTATAGAATCTATTCGGTACAAAAATTGTAGTGTATCGTGAGTAGTTGATGAAGTCTACCGCTGACACAGGTTGCTCGGGGTAATTTCAATCCTTACGCCGTGTTGAGCGGTGTGGATCGGCCTCTACCGTCTGTGTCAGATGTCCCCGTCAATAAACACTCACGATTTGCGGCACGCCTTGACAATACACCATGACGGATATTTATAATTACTCGCGAAGACGGCAACTGATCGGGTGCATCAACACCAGACTATCGACATCTTTAAGGTGAAATGCTCCGTAGAATTGGTCCGAGTAGGCTGCTCAGTCGTAAGTTGTGACTGCAAAAACATTTTTTAACCATTAGAGGATATCGTATGGTAGTGTATTATTGTCATTTAAGCTGAATGGGAGAGCTGCTGTAATAGGTATTTTCGAGCACGCAGACACTAATTATATGCACGAGAAAAGTTCACTTTCGGGTCATGCACATATTGGAAATATTCTGCACGCGGAGAAATGCAGTCCCCCCGTCCCTGGAAGAATCACGCAGCACAGCAGTTGTGCAAATCGAATGACTAACCTGTGGATAAATTTTTTTTTAATCGGCTTTTGGGTCTCCTCGACCGTTAATGGTTTGTGCGATTCCGTAGTCGCAGTTTCCGGCTTCAAGGGGGCGTCGATTCCCTCCTGTCCAAAACCGAGTATAGATGGATCCAGTTCTCCAGGGAGGAGAAGCGCTTCCGCCGGGGCCACAACGATAACGACGCCGTCGACGTGAATGCGAAAATTTTTCGTTCCGTTTTGTCGTTGATCGTAATGATCACCCCCGACGCTTGGCCTTATCGCCGTTATCTCTTCCGCCGAGAATTTGGAAGATTCAACTCCCGCGTCCGTATCTAACGGGTGACTCATCGCCTGATACAGCAAGGCCAGCAAAATGAAGGCTGATTTGAATATAGTCGTATTAATCATGTCAACGTACTTTTGAGCCAGATCTCGCCAACTCGTGATAAGAATGTCCAAAGTTACGACCTGATCAGTGTACGACCTGATCGGACGAAGGATCGACGCGAATTGTTCTAACGAACCTTGGAAACCTCATCAGACTGATTTCATTCCGGTGCAACCGGGATCCCCACCCCATCCCACTCCTGCACCCCACCTCTACATCCCGTAGTGGATCAACCAGCTCCGTGAGTTCAAGAACCCAGGAGTCATGCATGGCCCGGAGCAGCCTGGAGTAAGGTAGAAAAATTCTTCAGGTCTCGGCTACGCACCACAACATTTGCAAGTATAGGTATACCGTTTCGCGGATATCGATAATTCGAATTCGTTAAACAATTCAACACGAGTCACTGTGGCATGCAGCCGGGATAGGCGATTTTTTGCCAGACCCAAAGGAAACGGTAAATGTAAATCTCACAGCATCATGCGACTTGCAGAATAACGGCTGCGAGTAGGATGAGAAATGATTTGCGAGAGGGCAACGTCCTGACATGGCCCCACGCAGAGTTCGATTCCCCGTTCTTCTGCCATTTGCCACCGCTCCATTCCATACTTACTGCGACCCGTTGCCTCTGGCCGCCTTGCCCTTGTTCGCTGCGTGTTCTTTCCAGAATATGTTATTATACGATATCATGTCGGATGCACGAATCTTTCACCAGGCACGGTTATTGACATCATCGAAATACCAAACTATAACTTTTGTCCAAGCGATTGTACGTGCCGAAGATCCGAAACTAAGTTACGGATCATTGATTCATTCACATCGTGCATTTTTTACGCAGGAGGCGAAGGTGAGATAGCACCGGACTGTGAGGCACAACCGGCCGGCCAATAAATGTTGGCCAACTGGGCGGTTCCTCGTCCAGGCGAGTAATACGAAATGGTATGCAACGCGTGGCTCCGTTGACAGCGATAAACAACCAGGAGGGTGGGGTAGACCCAGCCCTACCTGTAACAATTTTATAAAAATAAAGATTCAGTACAAATGGTACAAATGTAACTATGGAACTTACTTCCGACTGATGAAGCTTTACCTACAACTTGAGCTTTTATTCATATACATTAATAGTAATATATTATAGGTATATGCCGCTACAGCAAATAGATTATAGCGAAAGAGCAAAAACCCATTTTACATTCATTTTGGGCAAATATTCGCCGAAATACATGTATGATGCATCGTCTCAGGCCGACACATGTGAATTTCCGAGGAGAAAAAGTCTCTTTCTCACGTAGCCGAACATAACTACTACCGAGATGCGCATTTTTCGGGCCGGAACAATCCGGTATTTTATCGTTCTTTGGCGAATATACGCTGCATTCCGTTTTATCTCAGTCATCTCGACTCGGAACTGCGATTTATTTATTTTTTTCGCTGACAGGTCTTGCCCGACCCTACTGGTTGTTTGTCGCTGTGAACCAGACCATGTTGCGTACCATTTTGCAATACTCCCCAGGACAACGAAATACCAGTTGGTAAATTTTTATTGGTCTACCGGTATCTTGCCACACAGACCTGTGCTGCCCTACCTTCCTCTATAGGTATGCGTATCCCTCAACGTAACTGCTTTTTAAAGATCGACAATATATATACCTATGTATGAAACTGACATCAGTTTTACATCTATCTATCTTATCTTCTATGTATGATACATAGTAAGCTTATTCATAATTACTTGTCTCATTTTCACCATGCTCATGCATTCTGGTTGTTGTTGACAGCCGGGGACTCCTCCTGACGACACATCTCATAAATATTGTAATTATTATTTCCCACCATCATATAAATGTACGCATATGTACTGATACTTTACATTCGGTATTCATTTGTTTCATCCTAGTACATGGATATCAAAATTTGTATATGATCTGGGATATCTTTATAATACAAACGTTAATTGTTTCTCAAACATTACTTATCGACTTTCAATCATCAAACTCGCCAAAGGAGCGAAAGGATCTGATTATTCCATGTAAATTAAACTTGTTTAAACATGTATAATATTGTCAACTATTCGTGCGGGTATTAGGATCTTGTTTTCATATTTATATTACTTATCCATTTCATTAACCGATCCAATTCACGAAATATTTGTTATAGCCTTCAATCCAGGCACAGTCGAAACGGATTATGGGTACATCAAAGAATTAATTAAGTACATCCACACATCAGTGGTTATATACTACCGTCATTCGAGGGCCGTGTAATTCATTGCTGGGGAAGTGGCATGCATATAAATACTTTACGTACGTTGTAATTACCGCACTTACGCATAAACATATATTTTACAATTTCATTTATTATTTCATGTTGCATACATTACTGTAGTCGTAGTATTGATTTAACTTCGACTTTTCAGCTAGAAAATGAACGCACATACCATCTATATTTCAAAAAACGGACCCCTCTGAGCTTCTTGAGACAACGTATCGGGACTTGCGCCATTAGCACGTCATCCCAATCACAAAACGGCTCGGGGCCCGTTTCATGAAACATTCACAGTATGACGTGCATCAATAAAGACAGTTGACCATAAAATTATTATATTAAAACTGAAGCTTGAAGTAAAATGAATATAATTAGCTTGATATTTGAAACTATGAATCGAAGCGGGACCGTTAACTCGAATTCCAGCTAATAAAAGCGTCACATTAACTGAATAACGAACTGCGAACCGTAGATTTGATTGTGACGATTATTCATTAGAAAAAGAGAATGAAAAATTTATAAATTAAAAAAAAAAAAAAAAATTAACAATTAAATAAAAATTAAATTGCTCACTCAGTTGACAAACGAATGAAATAAGCAAATAGGTTTGACCTACAGACTTCAATGGTGCGACATTACATGCTACATGCTGATATACTATTGAATATGCTATCAGGCTGATCGTAAAGCCAGAGTACCTACTGTGTGTATCATTGACAATAAATCAACGTCATGATCGGATGCACGCTTTACAACAGCCCTGCGTCTCTGTTGATTTTCAGCGGTCTATATCGGTGTTTTTGCAAAATCCCAGTGAAAATTTAACGAGGTTAAATTAATTGATTTAACTTTTTACTCAAGCTAACAATTACATCATTATAAGTAATATAAATTATAAATCGAGTATTTAATTAAGCTAACACGCGAGTTTGGTGCTGTAAAAGAAATTGAAAAGGAACTTTGAAACTTGTATGTACGAGTTAGTCGAAAAATGGTTGACAGATGCCGTAACTGTTTCGGCGCCTATACGGTCCACAATCTTCAATCGCCGTTCCTATAAGAGTTAGACGATGATCGGCAACCAAACCAACTTCGTTGTGATCGCCGGAACGGCTTTGCCCACCGTTGTCAAAATTTCCGGTTTCGAGATTTCTATCCAGACTCCTCCGGGAGATTTCTTGCTTCAAGGACTCCTCCGGCTTGTCGTGGATTAATAAATCTGCTGCGACATTTTTCCACTGCAAACTCCTTGCCTTTGCCGCGGAAGGGTCTCTTTGTTTTAGGGTCTGTACGATCACAGCTGTTGCCGATCCCGCTTCTTGCTCCTGCTGATCCTCGGCGGAAGATAAAGAAATTTCCAAATTTTTACGCGGTAAATCCTGACGTGCATTTAACGCGGGAAGAATATCGGCCACATTTATCGATCCGGTATTCTTCAGGTGTGTAAATCCGGTGCGATCACGACTGTTGAGCATAGTCAAATAGGTCTCTAGTCTGTCGCTCGTTCCCTCCGTGGGAGAGGTCGAACTCGATGGTGTGGCTATGAGAATGAGGATGTTCTCAAGCTTCGCTGCCAAATTGATATCACCATCTTGGCGTTGGTCGTACGTTGTCGGGGCGGCAAGGCTAGCGGCGATACAGTTGCAACTCACCAAGAGTATAATCGTAATTTTAATCATCGTATTTGCATATACGTTGCGTCTGTGTGTGTGTGTGTGTGTGTGTGTGTGTGTGTGTGTGTGTGTGTCGTTTGTCTGTTTGTCGTAGTATGCGTGAAATAATTCTAGATATTACTCCGTGGTATATAGGATGAGGCGATTGTGCACCTGATCGTCAGGAGGACTGGCGAACAACGTTTTCTTATCCCGAACTGGGTGAAGTTTGAGCAAAGACTGATGTAGGAAAGTGAGTGGCTCCGCGGAATTAGCTACCTCTTCAAAAAACGCGCAGAACGCCGCGCCGGGGCTGCTGACCTGAACATTGAGGACTAGAAGTCAAGCGGAGGGGGTATCGTTTAATATCTAGTCTGGGTATGTGGTTTATGTTGGGTACACATGCATATGTATATGGCGTGTGTGTTTGCTCACAAGTAAGCACGTAACAACGAAGTAATATCTATTATCACTATAATACAACGCAGTAACCGGGCGCCTTGTGAGATCTTCTCAGCCTGCAATCATGGTATAATATGTGTACGTAGATTACAGCTTGTTGGATAATTCTGTTTACATCTCATAATTCAACAGGTTAAGGGGAGCGCCCGGTAAAAGTGCCAAATCCGGCATTTTTCAATAGAACTGAATGCGCATCAGACTACCTACTCGTTTTCAGGCCTTGAGAACCACGCGCAAGCATCTCAAAATTGAAAAATGTTTTTTCTTAATGCGTGTTTTGGTATTTGATAGATAGGTCTCAGACAGTGATACTCGCGCTTATTCCTTTTGAGCAAGGTGTCGGGCTGTCACACCGATTATTTTTAGGATTCCTAGCATCCGTACGAAGAATGCCTAGGATCGTTTTTATTCTTTTATGGCCCCAAATCTGAAAGAAAAAATCAAAACCCATATTTTACCCTATTTCTTGCGTTGCGGTCAAGTTCTATTGAAGAATGCTAGACTTGGCAATTTCACCGGGCACTCCACTTAAGTATACCATCCTTGCGAGTGACTATTTTATAATCACTCACGCGGGTATTATTTTTTATATACGTACAGATATGATAATAATTAAACTAATGGACAGTCGCATGGCTTCGGAATTCTACATACCTATAATGCTATACATGCAATCTTATGCTACTATACATATAATACAATGTAAATACCATTCCTCGTCATATCCTATACAGCATCGACACCAGCTTACCGAGCGCTGCAGGTGTACGTGATTCTTATCTCCTCGGCGCCAAGGCATGCACGCGTATAAAACGTTGATTAGGTCAAGTTTCAACGAGTATCGTTTATCATTTTAATACAAGTTTCTCTCCTTTCCCGCAGCAGTCGAATATTCAAATAACGTTAGATCTATGCTACGATTATTCTGCATTTTAAAACTCTCGTATATGCTGCCGGAGAATCTGTGCTACAGGTTTCATCTAAATAAATATTCAATGACTGACGCGTTCTTTTCACCAGCATCTTTATTCCATAGTAAATACTATTCTATCCAGTATAATAATACATATCTGACACAGTCTGCAAGTATGATATATTCAAATTATAGGATAATTCGGAGCATCGGCGTTACTCGATCCAGAAACGTTATCAATTTTCTATACAGTCCCTCGATAGCCGTTGTGCTGTTGCATAACTTCCGGAGTCAGTCTGATTCCAAATCTGGAATAAAAGAAAAAAAGAAATACGCTCGATTAATATACTTATTCCATATAACAATATGCGTGCAAATTTTGCAGCAAAACTAGCGCAATGACTGGAAAGCATTGCTAGGAATATTAGAACAGCTGTATCCTCAATTGCTATCAATATTCAAGCAAATCATTCTAAGCAACGGTACAGCTATGGCTGCATACCAGGGTATTTCAGAAAACAAAAACAATTTACGATTTTCCACCGTGGCATCCTCTAAAAAGTTTGTTTGGATTAAGAGAATGATTCTGTCAAAAGATGAGCGTTCCACGTTGTGTGGAATATCGCGATCGTTTGATTTTTCACTTCATTTTACATTTTTCTGAATCTATAAAGAAACACGTTCTAGCACTCATAACACAACAATATATCAACAGGACATGTTATACTCCTAAATTGAAAGTTCATATGAAATTATAACTATTATATGAGATTGAATCAATAATAAGAAAGTCGTCACGTAAACTTCTCAAACATCAACCGGAGACGTAATATTACAAGCGTGGGTCTTCTTTGTGAAGTAAATTGATATTATGATTGATGTAACCAGCAGAAAAGAAAACTTATTTACGATAATTTATAAATTCAAAAAATTGTGCAAAAGTGAAAAATCAACTGAACGCGATCTTCCCACATAACGTGGCACGCTCATCATTTTACAGAATCTATCTTTCAACCTACGCAAGCTTTTTAGGGGTTGCCATGGTGAAAAATTGCACATTATTGTCTTTTGAAACACCCTACCTATATGCATACCCATGGAATAGTGTATATATTCGGCTTAGGCGATTATGGCTACGAAATAACAAGAAGTGACATAGTGATATTGGAAGTAAATTCGGAGCCAAGTACTTCTTACATGAAATGGTGGCCCAACAACGATATATGTATAGTAATGATGGTGGATTTTCTAATTCGACGCATGTTCAGAATTAACATTCATTACCCCGAATGTTTCCAGCTCCAACTTGATTTTAACGGTCGACCCGCCGTGGGTTCTGCCTAAACCGATCATGAACAATGTCGGTCATACCTATCGTATGTATATGCCTAAATATTTACGGTATCAACGACGATGCGACTCTGCGGCGGATTTGAGGCCGACACTGTCCTTTCCGGTCCCGTCTGTAGCCTTGATTACATTGTTTCGATAGCTGGACTTGCGATCGCTCAGTGGACGTTTCTGCGTTTCCGGGACGTGCGGTTGATGAAGGATTTTGCTCGTTGGCTGGTACAGCCGCGTCAATAGCTGCGAACACGTTGTTCTTATTGTTAGTCGCCAAATCTTCTCCAAACTTATTAGTTGACTCTGCTCTCATCGTTATAGAACTCGTCGGTGCCGGCGAATCAGTTGATGGTAATTCACTTTCGAACAACGGTTTGATTGCAGTATAATTATCATGCATCGTCTCAGGTGCGGGTGGGACTGATACTGATGAGCTTGCGTTCTCCGTAAATGCAGATTCCGGTTGAACGTCTGCGGATTCTGGTTGCAATAGCGGATGAGCCGTAACAACAGACGCGGTGGATGCCAAGGATGTTGCCGTAGTTGTAGGCCAAGTATGCCAAGGCTCTACAGAACTCGTTGACGAGGCATTGATCGGGGGATCTAACGTTGTTGTCAAATTGCGCATTGGCGGCTTTATAGTGAAGTCACTGTAATCGTAAGTGTAATCGTAATCCTGTGAACAGAAATAATGAAATCAATAATCACAACAACAACATTGATGACAACGACAACAAAGAAGGGCAAAAATATTAGAATATGGGGTACCGCTACCTCGTTCTGTAATTACCCCGTAATCAGCTTCGATAGGGTTGCCGTTCTGCAAGACGGCAACAAGTTGAATATCCTTCAGATCGATGTGGACGTTGAGATTTCCAGTCTGTTGCTGGTTATATGAGGTGCCAACGGGCGCGGCGAGGCCGATGTTTTGGAATATGTCCGCAGCGGCGAAGACGATCGCGACGACGGTTGCTAACGGCCGGATGATCATGCTTCTGCAGTATATGTGTTATTATAATCGACAATGTCTAGCTGTGGATTCACAGGAATTTATTACCCATACATATAGGTATCATATATTGCGCACGTGTATGAGCAGCCAACTCTCAAAAATCGATGTACAGTGGCGGGTGTTTATAAGGATCTACGACAAAGACCTGGGGGATAAGACGCGGGCTTTCCACCAGGCGAGATGTTGAAAAATTATATGAATCAGATCGCGAATAACTTGGCAACGCCTCGACGAACAACACACTGGTAACTGGAAGAAGTTCGCTCAACGTCTGCCGAGAAACCGGTACCTACCTCCCGTTCACGGAATCTCCGTGGCTCCGCCGGTTTCAGGCTCTGAATCTTGACCGACGGCCAAAAGGCCATCGGCCCCAGCCAGCAAGCTCCAGTCGCCAGGATTCCTTGACGTGACGGAGGACGGAAGCGGGACGAGTATTGGCTATTGGTGAGGTCGAGGTCATCGGAACTTTCAGCCTTCGGTTATATAAGAAAGATTTGCACTCACCAACTCACCATATTTATTCCTATAAAATTTAATCGCTTTGAGAAACCTGTAACGAAACCCGCAGACAGGAACGTGCCTGAGTGAAGTGTTATGTATAGTTTAGTCTTAAAATATTCCAATTCCAAGTGCACGTATATTCGGGGATCCGTTACGTGTTTTGGTGATTTTGAAATTTTTTCAATTACCACCCAGAAGTATCGTTGCGCGCCTGGAATACGTCTTTCCATTTTCCATTTATTCTTCAGGTATAAAATAGAGAACAAATCACACATCAGGTAATTTCATCAAAATAAAATGAAAATTGCCCATAAAAAACGTGTATCGATAAATATCATATCGATATTTTTCGAAAAAAAAAAAAAATATCGGTGTATCGATGTATCGATATTTTTGCCCAAAACCAGTAGTCATCTAAACACATTTTCAAAATATGTCAAAATATTGAAGTGAAATTTGAAAAATTGAAGCCCCGTGTAGAAGTTACAGAAAGTTTTATTAACCTATTTATTATTACGATCAATTAAACCAGTATACATCTGATATTGACATCAGAAGAACTTTCTGTTCTAAATTAAATGTTCCATTCGATCTAAACATGCAACGCATGAAACTGATTACTGAGCTGCGTTGAAAAAAAAAAAATATCGAATTTAATACTTAAATTGATATTCGAAAAAAATATTGATTTTTGATACATCGACAATAATTATCGATCATGATATGAAAAAATATCGTTATTTTGGTAGACCGGTTTACCTACTTTACCCATTTCTATTGCAGTCTCCTTATTACTACTTCGCGGGTCCCCCTCTTAGATCATATAATACTGGAGGTAGCCTCGCGTGTACAGAAAGCGTGGCGTAGGGGTTAGATAGAGCAGTATGCCGTGTAAAACCTGTCTCTGTCACACTACAACCTGGTTGGCCCACACGTTTCCTCTCGGCTAGTGAAATTCAGAGTGAGAGTGATGAAGTAACCAGGGTAACCCGGGAATATGCATATCGCTGTCTCATCGGTATTGCCAGTTTTCGCGAAGTTTACGGCATGGGTAGCTGACTCATAGACTTATTAAATTGAATTGAATTTATTCAGTAAGAAGGGTGTATACATATGGTTAAATACATATCGCCCAGTCTTCTGCGTGAGGAATTTAATCCTCGTGCGCAACTGAATTTATAAAGATAGACTGATCGCTGTGAGCTTCGCTCGTGCCGCCACCTAGCGGTTAGAAAAGCTAAACAGCCGGCGTGTTTATTTACATTAGAGCAGCCCCCTGACATGAGCTGCTAAAAGTGGTTCGCAAAATGTCCCTCGATTCTGCTGCCAATCTCCACCACTAGTGGCGCTAGTAGTTGTCTGACGAGCTTGCGCGCGGTCAGCGAGGGTAGCGAGCGTGTCGGAAGCTTACTAGCGCCAGGTAGAGGAACTGAAAAATTTTATTAGATCTAATTTCATCTTCGTCTAGCAGTCATGATGCTTGCTGGAGCCGAAAGATAGAGGAGAGATTCTCAAATTTTCAAATTTCATAGGAGTAATCCACAGCATGTCCGATATCGAAGTATGGATACACATTTTTTCAGCTTCTAGAGGTTAACTGCTAGGTATATTTCAGGAGATTGGGACAACTTGACTTGCTGCTTATTAATTTTTATCTTTTCAGCGGAATTGTCAATTTTTTTTGCCCTTGTATGCTCGTGTCTAACATTTGTGACATTTATTTAGAAATAAAAAATTACCGTTGCGTTTGTTCAATTGGCTTCTTTATCACTTGCTTGAAAAACTGACAGTCGCGCAGTCGGTCAAGTAACGTCAGATTATTTCTAATTTTGGAGAAATTATGATCCTAGTCTGCCTTTATACGTTTTACGGCGTGTTCCACTCAGAAGGTTTGCCCCGATGCCGGGCGACGCATGCACGGAACGAGTGCACCCTGTTGGAGCCAGTGTGCACTCAGTGCAACCAGTGGAAAACGCTATCAGTGTTGCCAGTCTTGTAAAATTGTACAAGATCTAGTAGGATTCAGGGGAATCTAGTACGCTGATACGACTTTCTCCTATCTAGTACGTTTTCGTAATTGCGTTAAAAATTTGTTTTTTTAACTGGACTAGCCAACTAGCCATTTAAATGCGTCCTTTCCAACTTGAGTATAGTGTGACACAGTCATGGACGTTGTCCGTTCATGGTTGTACTCCATATGGGTTAACCTGTAGACTTATAATAGGTGGCACGTACCTCTGTATCATGTATTTAATTGATTTATGTTTTAGAGAACATAAAGGATATTATTGACAAGTATGGGTATCAATATGGTCGATAATTAATAGTATTCCATTGTCATAATTATAATTACATTTCTTGTACGAAATTTTCCATTCTGGTACGTTTTGTGGCGCCATCTAATACGGCGAAGAATTTCAATCTGGCAACATTGAGTGGACTGCGTGACGTCACGGTCTGCAGAACTGGAGGTATATTTCGGAATATCGCGTTCACGGTCAAGAATGTACTGACTTCATTTTTGAGATTCCGAGCGGTGTTACGCCCCACCTGATAACTACGGTAGCGCCCTCTTTCTTATAGTTGATTGCAGCAATGAATCTGACACTATTTGTACTGTATTACAATCGATGTACTGAAACGAGACCACGAAACCACAAAGGAGACAGAATGAACGAAGCCCTTGGTTTTGGTTGGTTTGAAGCAAGTTGAAGTAATGAAAAAAAAATGAAGCGAAATATGCCGAGTCTAGATAACGTTACCGGCCGCTTATCTCGCTGTTTTTTTGTTGTTCAGAGTTCATCCATACATGTGAATTACGCATCCATAAGAACCTGGGGTACCTCATCATCGTTCTGAGGAAGCGCCAATTTAATAGCATTGCTTTTAATCATCAGTCCTCTTACTATGGCTGACCCCACGATACAAACATTTTGCTGCCATCACAACAATAGCACCGACATGGCGGTTGTAATAATGCAAGAATTTGACACCGACGCTTACAATACCGTCTGCATGCTATCCTCGGCTATGGGAATTCTCGGCGCAGTTTATCAGGTAAAATTGAAGAATTTCGAAAGATTATGGACTTGATATAGCTGAAACCCAGGGCACGGAGCAAACGCATCTGCCGCACCTGGTGTCAATGGCCACCCAAGTCACCCTGGTACGCTCCAGTTTTTTACCTACAGGGAGTAAAGCTGACGCTTCATGCCGATTGGAACGAATGCCAATTTACAATGGTTACCGTGAGACCTGAGTCCCCTTCATTGAATTCTCACAATCGTCGTGTCTTACATTTCTGTTGACCTTGCCAAATTTCTATTGTTGAGCTTCGGTGTTTTCAATTTCAATCAATGTTACACTTTCCGTTGCTACCATTAACTATGTACAGTATGTCAAACTATAGAATTTCGTTTCGTAGATCAGCGAATGCATATAATACGTTTTGGATAGAATGGCTACTAGTTCGATCATACTGAGATTTTCTTAACAGCCGCATCGGTCGTTACTCTGGTTTCCCAATGACTTCGGAACTATACCGGAATAAAAGAAACCCAGGCAACAGGCTGAATCGTCAACGCAATCAAGTTCATCAGTCAAATCTGTTGAGTTTTCTGAGTTGCCGAACCCTGTAGGGTGCTTTACAATGCATATCTGGGTTTGGGTGCATTGGTCACATTTTCATTAATTCTGATCCTCTTGTTGCCCCTAATTTAGCTGTGTATCGATAGCTACGATCGGTGGTGCGACAAATAGTTGGAGAAAGAACGGCTAAGTGATTTGTTGATGTTCAGAAAAACACCTTTCCCGTGCACGATTGTTCAATACTTGTTAAAACTCTGTCTCAATAACTTCTGCAATCCTTTGGAACAATTGAAGGAACTACGTGTCACTCTGAGCAACCGAGCAATCATTATCTTCGTTGAGGTGTGTCGTTAATCGACATGAAAATTTTTCTGTTAAATCAAGCTTAAGTTAATTATAAGTAAAGGAACTTTCATATGGTTGGGTAGATTGCCTCAATCTTGTCAAAGGGCAAAATTGACAACTATGATTGGAACCGTTCATCCTGGCTGCTAGCCGCACCGCTGTTCACTACAGCTTGGACACAGCGTCATGTTTTACATACCCAACAGGTTCTACCCAGAGAAGAGTCCAACTTCCCTCATCGATGGCACACCTTTTCTGCCGCTCGAGGACGAGAGATCATCGTATGGCTGGCTGTCGCGGATCTATTCGCTTCTCTTGGTTTGTTGTGGAATAAACAATGGAAATTCCTTAGTTTGACCTCATCACTAATACCCAATGGGTAATTCATCTGCTGTCCCGTCATGCCCCACAATGGAGCAATCTTAGCTTCAAAACTCAGCCCAGCGCTTTCTAATAAATGAAAAATCATACCATCAGCGAAATCAACATGTCAGAATTGTCGACTTTTATTATCCCCAGGCGTGTTCATCAGATCCGCACTGTGGATGAATTTTAAATCCATCATGCCTACAGAAGATGACACCTCTAGCGTAGTGTTCTGCGCTATATCATCGGTAATGTTTGGATTATAGTTTTCTTTGACTTTCTAGAAAATGTTTATGGACAACATTTGTCTCGATTGTTTTAACAATATCGCTGCTTGAGAGTAACTTGGGTTGAAAAGGGATGCCCAGTCATGTGTCAAATTTTTTAGGCATGGACGCAGTATTTTTACACGGCAACATGGATCTGGACGCTTTGTTATGCCATTGATATGAGATTACTGCTAATTGAGCGTCCCGGTCATCCACGTTATTATCATGCCGTAGCTTGGATGTGTCCCGCGATCCTGACAACTTTTGGCCTGTCGATCTTGTATACACCGGATGCCAAGTGAGTAACTGGAAAAAGACGTAGTGAATCCATTGCTGCTGTCTGGGTTAGCGATTAGTAACCAATAGTATTGCACCCTCTAACGATAAGATGTTCCAGCTGTCACAATTCGACCTCATTGTCGAGCGCGGTATTAAGGATATTGCCAAATTATTGTGCAACTTACATACCATTGGCTGTAGTGATGATAACAAATCCAACACTCTACATGGCGGCGACTCGTGATCTTACAGCGGCAGTGTCTTGTAGCATGTCTCAAGTGACGGGACGTGAGAGGAAGCTTGTACAAACGGTTAGATTCAAATTTGCTCTGACAAATTTGGTTTATTATATATGCTGGATGCCAAATTTAATAAACGGCGTTCTTTTGTGGACTTTGTGGTTCAAGTTACCAATAAAAGTCATCATCAGCTTGTGGTACATAATGGTGAGTCACGGGTGAACTAGTATAAAAAATATGACATCAGTCGGAAATTTATACTTCTCAACTTTCAGGCGGTCACAAACCCCCTCCAAGCATTTTTTAATGCTTTGGTATATCAGAAGTGGGGTAGAAGTGAAAAGTTTCGGTTGTCGTGGCGAAGAACACTATCAGACAGGGTACACGACTGGAGAGGCGTCAACACATTGTTACCAGAAACGACTCCACTTCTGAACCAACGTTTTACCCCGCACACAAGCATAAACGGATCATCTTCCCTGTGAAAATTTTACATTGCATTTCAATTCATTCGGAAAAGAAACAAGCACAAAATAGCATTGAATGTTCTCAGTTGTTTGTCCATCAATACTGGATATATTCTATTAAATGGTGTCACATTTATTTATCCAATAAACTTTGGACTGTTCATGAGTTGAAACACGAAGTATGTTATGAGCTTGTTTCTTCTACTCTGTCCAAATGGTTTAATTCTGTTTGTTTCACATATACATTCAATGCCACAAGCTGGAGTTGTTGGCTGTGGTTGGCAATAGTGCATTAGAGTAATGCAAGGGGAAGAAAAACACTGTGCGTCTCGTTGTTCAACATTTGTCGAAAATTCATTGTATCTGTCCAGAAACTAGGACAAGGCCGTTGATGAAATGCCTTGGTTTAGGCATAGTTTTTAGAAAATTAATCATATTTGTCCAGAAACTAGAATAAGTGTGTTGATGAAATGCCTCGATTTAGGTACAGTTTGAAAATTTGTACTTCGTTTTGTATACTTGAATACGATCATACACAAGAAATCTATTTTATGAATATAGTATTACAAAAATACGTATCCCATAGGCTTTCTTGGCTAGATACTACCCTATAATACGGGATGTGTTTTTAATCAATTATTTTAATGATGACAATCTGTCATTGATGGGTTGATCCTCTAATAATGGTATCCCTTACTCGATAACATGTCTGTGAGATAAACTGCCAACAATTCGAGCATTGTCATACCTGATGTGGATACGGTTGCTCTGCAACAGCCTAGAACTAATTGTCTTCAGAGTTAACAAGGTTTGCCCCAGCATCAATGGCGGCAAATTCGTTGAGATGAGATGCCCTGACTTTTCCTTCGCAAAGTTCAAATCTTCTATAAAATCATCTTTAATAATTCGTCATAATTCTTAATACCGGCTATGTATACAGTACAATGTTACCACAGATCAGGTTACAATCAAGCCTACTGTTTTTACCATTACATAACATACTGCCGTCAATGATAGTTGGTGTATACCGAACGGTAAGATGCAATTTTGTTTCACTAGGAATTCTTATTACAGAAATGCCAAGCTCATCGCTTGGGATTACACAATGAGAATCACCCGGTACATGTGGATCATTATTTGACATTACCTTATCGTTCCTATATTTTCTCGCCAATCACCAATCATTCGATAATGCCGGTTAACATGTATGGTATTGTATGCTCATTTTTCAATTGGGACAAACATAATATATACGTATGTACAGATCCTTGGATTGATACTAACACATTGAGGCCGCCGATGTGGTCTACTGCCGCTTGTTTAACATGGGAAACAGATGCCATCCGTGGCTTTAAATTTGTCAGAATCAATCTAAGGATCTGTACATATACTACAACATAATATCAATTCAGTACCAATTCCGCTTCACCATGTCAGTAACTAATACTTTACTTCACACTTTTATATTTAATATTATCATGTGTTATATTTAGAACGGTAATTTCGACACATGATTAGGTACATTACGTACGTACAGTGTCAATCTATGCGATTACTTTCAATCAATTTTCACGTCATATATGCTCGCGAAGTGGATGTATCGATGAAAGAATAACAGGGTGGTGACAAACTGGAAATGGTCAGGGAAATCAGGGAATTATGATGGATCATCCAGAAAAACGTACTTTTTTTATAAATCATTTTCAACCTTCAGTTATGCTTCGTAAATTTAGTTAAGCTATCTTTTGGAAATGATATTGTTCAACATCTAATTATTTTTGTAAAACGAAGCAATTCTATATATTTTTTAGATCCGTACTTACATATTCAAGGTAGACAACTTGTGGAACTTTTGGTCATAAATGCTGCCCAACATTACTTAAGTTTCATGGGAAAAAGTCAGGTAATTCTGAATTTTTTGCTAGAAAAAGTCAGGGAATTTTATTTGAGCACCCTCGAATGAGATGTAAAAATTTACATTTTAAAATAAAAAAAAATGTAGAGGTTAATATATTTGATCCCACTGGCTCTTAGCTTTGCTGATAAATTTGTCACAAATCAGAGTGTGTGAGATCGTTAAGTTTTGTTTTTGCCATTTCTCTTTTGCCGTCCTTTTTTCTCAAGTTCGAAATAAGGCTTTAGTTATTCTAGTAGTTTAAAAATCATATTAGTTAGAGAGAGAATGTTTCACTGGCCGAACATTATTCAATCACTATAATAGATGATCAACGTGTATCGCTGTCATCCTAATCATGAATGCTTTACAGTCATAATACAAGTGAAAATATTATCTGGCACTTGTCACGTATGCGGTAAAAATGTTTCAAAATACTTTTAAAAAAAATTACTAATTATAACGATATAACATAAAGCCATTATAAATATCTCAATGTTTTACACATTTTAGTTGCAAACTCATTTGCCAATAGTTATTTGTCTTGTATGGCGCTAAAAAGTGAAATACTAAACTATTGAACAAAATACTGTGAAGTTATGATAGATATTAGTAGAAAGCATATCTTTCGGTTAGTTAACGGTCATTTATAAAATTTTGCAAAAGTCAGAAATGCAAGAAATTGAGTTCACCCCATGATTTGAATTTCGAATTTTAAATAACGAATCAGAGTGTCTACTACCTAGGAAACTCTGGCATAATTGGCGTTCTCAGGGAATTCTTCTCCTCAAAGAACATGGAAATCCCAGGGATTTTTATGGCTACTCAGGTAATGTTTTGAGAAGTAAACAAATAGTTTTTTAATATTTTTCAAATAATCAATTTTGAGATGTAAAAACTCATTTTATTCCAAATTTTACTACGGATGTGTGCAGAAAGAGATTCTTGGAAATTTTGTTTGAGTAGTTTATGAATGAGACATCTTACTTTCAATGCACCTGGAGAATGATGACAATTGAATCGGAAAATTTCTAATTTTCTGACAATTTTGGGGCCAGGTTTTAGTCGACACTCCATAGAAACAAAGATTGTAATAAGAACAAAAAATACGATCGTCCAGCCATTAAACTTCTGTGCGCAAAGTAAAACGATATATAGGGTCAGGACTACGTCTGAAATATTTATCGCCAAAATGGGAAAAACCATTAAATATCCGAGAAATGTTGAATGTTGTATGGTTACACGCAGGGACTATTCATAATGGGTTGTATCTGATGAAATTATTCCATTTTTTGGGAAACATTAATGCTGATGTGATACATATTCAGAACAGATATAAAACTCGCTTCTCGCCTCCTAGATGTATAGGGAACCTGGAGCAGCTGGGACCATAAAATTTAGCGATTCCACAGTGTACTAAAAACATTGGTATACATGCATTCTCACAATTTGCATGGCAAGAACCGAGAGAGGCTTGCAAGACGTTTTGAAGAGAAAACTGTGATAGATGGAAGCACATAATTTCTCGTTTTCATGGATGCCGTTGTAACACTGCAGGTTAAATTTCCAATTCCAATATAAGCATCCATTTCATCAAACTAACCGAAACAGTTTGTCTTCAATTATTTGGTAATTTCAAGAGATTCATCTGATGTAGTATGACTGCTTAGAGAAAATGTGTGCAAAGAACTTGCCGGTCTCTCTGCGAGAACAATTTTGCAGTCCCATAGTGGCAGATTGCATCAAGACGGATTATGTGTTTGGCAAACCCTCTGACTCTGGGTCAGGCTTGTTATTTCACCTACTATCATCTCTGCAATTCTCCAAGCCATTTCTTCTTTAGCCTGATCACACATAAATTCACATTATTTAAAAGACAATTCATGCGGATGGCCTATAATTCTATGCAAGTAACAAAATTCAGTCTTTCCCCTCGTTAAGGAAAATAGTTTACTCGCAGCGAGATGTGTGTTATACTATTCTATTAGGTATTTCACCAATATATTTTGTGTCATTGCGTGTAAAGTTCTTTCGTTTAATTCTAATGAGTAGTAAAATGATATGGTCTATGCTGTGAATTTACCTTGTCATTCTCCAAATTGACGAGCCTTTTCATGGCGCGTGACAAGCGAGATTCTGGAAATCATGTACAATTTCTTAAGATCAATCAAGTTTTTTTTTTTTTTTTCTCGCAGGGAGGGGGGGTTCTTTTCAATACAACTCGTTTTGAAAGTAAAATATGCGGTAATGAATTGGTATAACTATACATGAAGCATGCCGATTTTTGGGTGGAAATAATCCAGCACTAAACTAATATACTCTCGCTTACCGTATCTGCGATGCGGGTCTGGATCAATCTCGGTAACAAATCTGCCCATATCGTTGATATATCCAACGCTTAAACTGCACAAAAAAGAAAATCATTTCGCTTGTATCAAAACAATGTGCCTAGGAACAAGAATGTGACACACTTGAACTTGCTGGTAGAAATTGCATTACAATAGGCAATGGTAAGCTGCTCCTTCGTATATTGCTCTTCAGACAGCTTTACCCACTATGCGTATATTGCGCATACCTGAATTTATAAGCATCATACCCTCGCTATACTGGTACACCCACTGTAGGAATATCTCTCACTGACAAGGCTGAGAACACTACACACCTATACAGCACAGTCAGAGGGTTTCCCTTCTGGCCAGTGTCTGTGCTCTTGACTAGCTATACTAATGCACAGTTCTAAATCTCGCTTGTGTTTTAGCTGAGCTGCAAGTAACAGGTATTTCCTCAGCAGGTTTGCTTTTGCAGTTATATGGTGACATATTGTCAGTATTAAGCGAAGCAGACCTATAAGAGTCACCTCAAGCTCCCTGTAGGGGTAGACATCCCAAAACGCTTACGATGCTACACATTATATGTCACAAAGAGTATCGACTTGATCAAGATTCATAGGCGTGTCACCAATCCCTAGTGAAAAATTCTAAGAATGTGCCGGCTCGCGACCTCTGAGCGAATCTGGTACATAGACGCATTTATAAGGTTACTATTTATGAGAGCTTTCTACCCATACCGGTGTATGGGTTACAGGATATCTGTTATCTATTGTATTCCAAATAAGCTATATGCTATATACAATTTACAGTTGACTTGCATTAAGTTTACATTGAAATAATAGACTAATGGCTCGTGCTGGCACCGCCGGGTTAAAGCCAAATGAATTGAATTGCGCAAAGTTTTCTCTGTCTAGGTATCTGTATATACTCGGCCAAGTTGATCTGCTGGTTTGCAGCCCACTTTCCGATGGTGTATTGCTTGATGACCACGACCCAATTTTTGTTTCCAAATGACTAACAGGAGTTCACATTATATTGTTGTTTCTTAAATCAAGGTTCTCACTTGTACTTTTGGCGTTTCCACAAAGAGTCTGGATCATAGAGTTGTCTGGTATCAATGCTCATACTTCCTGTGTCTTTTGCACCGCTTTTTCGTCCACTACCCTCCTCGTGGCTTATTGGCATTGTACTGAGCGTACCGATGCTCACTGTGCTGACATCGCTGCTGCAGTCGGATTCTAGAATCACAATGCGAATGTATATTTTACATCGGCATTCAAGCCCCAATAATACCAGCAATGACAGGGATAACGTGGAAATAGATTATACGGACAAACAGACTATGTCCCATTCCCAAGGGTCCGGAGAGGTAACAAAAACGCGCACAATGTGCATATTATGGTTGGTTCGAAATTAGAAAAACATAATAGTGAGAACAAGAGATAAAATACATTAATATAGTTATTTTATACCTGTTCTTCTTAACTGAGGGTGCAAAGGTGGGCACGGACTACTCTGGATACTGCTAATTAGCTCCGATAAATATTTGTAATACAACTGCGATGACAGGAAAGCACCCAGATAATGCTGTAATCATTTTTACAACGTGCATTTTTGTATAACGCGTACTTGACAATTAAAAAACAATTTTTTACTTGCCCACCTTATTGAGAAATCTGTAGACAACTTGACAAGGTCGGTCGAAACATTCAGGCCTTGGCCCTTCTCCATCTTCGCGACAAATATTTTGTTCCACGTGAAACCGTATTTTGTCACTGAATCCAAGTGGCATTGTCGCTTGCAAACTAAAATATCTGTAAAAACAAAGATATCAATCACATATACAAAATCTTATGTTAGCAAACAATAATATCTGATACCCGAGACAAATGATATCAGAGTCTGCAGTCTATCTCTGTAAAAGTATCGAACCATTTATCTCCTTACTTGTCGTAAAGTATTAGCGCATCCGTTTGAGCCTCCGCTGAGTTAGTACGATCTCCTTTTTGCATTAAATTCTGCTTATAATTCACCGCTGACATCCAGAAGTCCAGAAGCTCCCGTTTTCCTTCAATCTCCATAAACTGGAAATAGACATCGATATACTATAAATACGTCACACGTAGCAATCACATCGTACCTCCATAAAATGGAAAAAAGCAGTCTCGTTATAAAGTATGTCTGCAAGCTGGACATCGCCACTGGTAAGCACATCGATTTGATGCTTGCAATGAAAATCACTCCTCAGGAAATCATTGATGTACCTGTGAAAATGGCAATACGTTGACAAGAATCGATTCTTAGAATTACCGATCTTACTCACTCGTCCTCCAAAGCTTTATAGACGATCTGTTGAACGTTGGACAAACACTTCAAGAGTAGCCCTATGTCGTGAGAATGCAGGGCAGATTCCATACCAATTCGGATATCCATGGGAACTTGAACTAGCCCCAAGCATTCATTGGCAATATATCGTTTGTAAATTCGCAAGGTGTCCTCTTCTGCAGCAGTAGTTTTGTGATTTTTAATTATTAATTCATTTTTTGATTTTTGAGCTCTTTTCACCGTTTGACTAGTCTTTGGAGTTTCATCACAATTTGATTTAGTATGATTACTATTTACAAGGTCGTGAGCCCGTATATCCCCGGCTGCTATATTGCATCTAAAGTTATCATTATTGTCCGTTGAGCCGGTAGCACTGTTCTCTTCAATAAATGTCCAGTCACCAGCTTCGCCCAATCCCTTCTTCACGCACTTTTCGAATTCATCGACACCGTGAGAGTTACACACACATTCCACCTCTAGCCAAAACTTGATGAGCGCTACGGATCCTCGAGCTTCAAGAAATTGAAAAAAGTAACCAAGAGCCCCTTTGTCCGAAAGAATTTCTGGCAGAGTTTTCGATAGCCGCGATTTGAATGTGGTGACCTCAAATTTCTGATCCCTGCAATCTTCGTCTTCCTCTTCCTCCTCCAAGCAGTGCAGCGGACGGAATTCTTGGCGGAATACATCTACCGCTAATTTTCCATAATTTTCAGACTTTGACGACGATCCAGGCTTATCGCGGGGCCCTGAAATTTTTTCCCAAGAATCAATCATAATTACTAGCATAATTTCAAGATTCTACATCTATATGCTCCAATTCCTAAAGGATTGAACAACGACAAAATTGTATTGTGTACTCTCAATAGATTTGTTGTCGACCCCGGACTTAGTAGGTATATTTTTTCAGTCATATTTGGACCAACCTACATCAAATTTTTGAAGCAGCTTCTAAAGGAGTAACAAAATACAAACCATACTTTTCATTTGACAATTCCACGGATTGTTTGCTCTGAGGAATTGTTTGCCAGATATTTGTGTCAATGTTTCGAGTATCAAATTCTTAAGGGGATATGCTACTGCATTTCTACCGCGAGTGCTACATATGACGAACATGACTCTTGTCCATCATTCGTAACATATGACTAATAACATTGGTCAAGCTGTTCTACATATTGTTGATTGGAATCAGCTATACCGTTACTCGTAATGGTACTCCATATTTTTCCTGCTACAACCAGAGACTGCTTACCAATCAACTTTACTCATATTTGTTTATTCATGTATGTACATCGTTATGAAACAACAAAAATTTTCAAATAGACGTGGGTTCATGTAAATTCAAGTTCATATGCTGTGTTGACGCTAAACGAAACAGTACGAGCAATTGATTAGTTTTAAGGTTACGTCGTCCTGACGGGTCATTTAAAATCGTGAAGAGTGATAGCGTTATAAAAAACGAGTGGGAAACTCGCGGACCCTAGAGAATAAGTTGATATCCTGCAGAGTAATTACCAGATTTTTTAAAAAATTGGAGCATTGTTCATGTTAACAGCAAACATGATCAACGACGCGCTGTGTCAAATCTTAAATCGACAGGCAAGTATTTCAAGCACGGTGTACGAAAAAGCGGTGGTTCGACTGCCCCATGGACGTAATATTTCTTACGTCCGTGGACTGCCGTTTACTCCCCATGTAAAGCTCAGTGATTATTTAACTAAAGTCCCCTGGCTCTCCGCCAGGCGTCTCACGCACGGTGGGACGGATCTGGCGCGTGGTGTGGGTATACATGGGGGGGTATTCCGAAATATACTTTCAATAAAGTCTATGCTTCAGTACTGCCGACCTTGACGTCACGCAAACGCAGTCAACTGCGAACTGCGTTCCGTTTATACTCCGAGTTGCCAGTCGCAGTAAAATCGGAACGCTACACCAAGGACGCGGCCATCTCTCAAGTACTGCAACTGCCTCACGCCCAGACCGCAGTAGTTACGGTCAACAACGTCACAAATTTCATGACGTCACTGACTGGCGGCAGTAAGCTGTCGCGCGATTTTGGAACGCGGTTGCCAGTACTTGCAGTACTGCGAGTATATTTCGAAATACACCCCTCGAAGAAAGGGGCGTGTCGTAGGGGTCCTAGGCACACCATGGGTGCAGTCCTCGGTGTAGCGTTCCGATTTTACTGCAACTGGCAGCTCGAAGTAAAAACGGAACGCAGTATGCAGTCGACTGCGTGACGTCACGATCGGCAGTACTGGAAGTATATTTCGAAATACACCCGAAATACACCCATACTCAGATTGATTGCTGAAATCAACCAAGAGTGGGCACCACCGTAGTTATCAGCTGGGACGTAACACTGATCGGAATCTCGAAAATGAGGTCAGTATATGTTCGACCGTCAACGCGACTACACACTCGCTACACTATCCAGACAGTCAGTTGGAGACGAGGATATATCCAGTGATTGAGTGGGCACAGTGAACGCGTGTGTATGTGTGTGTGCAGTACACTTTTCCGACATAATCTAAAATCTAATTCCCGAATCTTCCGGAAGCGTCCGTTACGACGTCACATCACGGACGTAACGCTCTGTAGAGGTCCCATGATTGAGAAGTGCAAGCGTCGGTGTTGCGGCGATACGTTCAGGGTATTCACATAACCCAGAGACGCCATCCGCCGAGCCGTCCAAATGTGACGTCGTTACGGTACCTGGTGGAAATTTCCGAATGCTAGACACTGGAATCGTTCACACAGTTACAGTTAGACTCACATCAGTAGTTTTGGTCACCAATGCGACTGTCAACTCGGAGTAAAAACGGAACGCAGTTCGCAGTTGACTGCGTGACGTCACGGTCGGCACTACTCGAAGTATGTTTCGGAATACACCCATAGACAGATTCATTGCTGAAATCAACTAAGAGAGGGTGTCACCGGAGTTATCAGCTGGGACGTAACACCGATCGGAATCCTGAAAATGAGGTCAGTATATTTTTGACCGTCAACGCGACTATACACTCGTAACCCTTTCCAAAAAGTTCATTGGCGACGTGAATAAACACAGTGATTGAGCATGCACAGTGTACATATGCGTATGTATCTGTACAGTACAGTATTCCGACACAATCTAAAATCTAATTGCCGAATCTTCCAGAAGTGTCCGTTAGGACGAGACACCACGCACATAACGCTTTGTAGAGGTCGCATACCTCAAAAGTGCAAGCGTCGGTGTTGCAGCGATACGTTCAGGGTATTCACAAAACCCAGGGATGCCACCCGCCGAGGCGTCCGACGTGCCCATAGAGATATAAGATTAGAGTACGTGAGTCAGCCGATACGACCAGTAGCGGGATTCTGCAACTCTCTACCGACAATTATCGCTGTCGCTTGCATCGACGTTGCTAGCGACGTACGGTGATTCTGTAACTAAGACGTAACGATATTCATCGATGCAAAACCAGTCACAAGCGCATCGATAAATGTCGATAGATTTTCAGCAAATTTGACAACGTCGCAGATATTATCACGAAAAATCTAGTAACTTCGGATAGATTATTTGTGATCGCAAACAAAATCTGTATCTTTGCTGTGATCATTCCTAGCGTTGTATAAAAAAACTTTTCTCCGATTAATCAAAAATGGAAAAAATGGAACAGTGCAAGTATACTGAGCCCAAACAGTCCCGATGGTTTTGGCTACTTTGTGTACTATTAACTATACAAATGTTGCAATGCTCAACTAAACTGATTTGGAGAAAAGACCTTATGTCCTCTGTTCGTCATCTATTAATGACTAGAGTTACTCTATCTAAGTAATTGCATAAAATTCAGAAATATTATTTCAATTTAGTTTGACTGAACCCGCTTCACGGGTCTATTTCTCAACATCGAAACAGTTGATCAAATATTATTATTTAATCCATTCTACAGCGAATAAAAAATGAACTTGTTATTTGTTATATTCAAAAGCCATCGGGAGATTTGATAAAATACTATTATTAAAACAACCCTTTCCATATCTTATAAACGGACTTGTATTGGAAGATATTGAGGATTTAGTCAACGTAACCTTGAAAGTATGTTTTTAAATTTTATACAATTAGTTGGATAATGAACACCGTTTTATAGAGAACGTGTACAGATTATATTATAGTGCTGAAAAAAATAATTGCTTGTTAATGTGGATCTTCATATTCATTTGCATGATTGAGATTTCAACCCTTTTTAAGAGTGAACCATCGTGATGTCTTTTATTTTTTTTTCTGACACTACCGCATGTGCACACGTACAAGTGAATTTCGCAACGTGAATTCTCAAACCGAGAGCATACTTTACAAATGTATGTATGTATATAATATTTATTGATCCCCTTGGGGTTACAAAGACTTCCATTTTCCTCTCCCTCTACAATAATTCTACATGTTTTCTTAACCTATTCTTATCCTACTCTTACATCCTACCTTATCCTTACTTATTTTCTAATTGACTGTGCCCTGTGCCGTTGCCTTGCCATTCCCTTACTTTCCCTCTTATCCTCTCCATATTCTTTATCCTTATCTTTACTTAACCTTATCCTATTTTACCTTATTCTATTCCCTATTTGTCCTTATCCTACTCGACTTCCGTTTCCCATTAATCTCTCACTCTTACATTCTCGCGTACCTCCCTGATCCTTTCCAGTTCTCTCATCCAAACTTCTCCCGCCCACTCCTCACCTAACATCTCCCTCACCACCTCCTGCCAGCTTTCCCCCCTTCTATCGAAGCCCACGCACCTTTCCCATACGTGCTCCCATGTTTCCTCCTCCCCCCGCACACCCTACACCTTCTCTTTTCTTCTTCTTCCCAGTAACTTGCCACCTTCATCTCGCTTCCTAATCTAAATCTTGCCACCCTTGTCCACCTGCTTTCCCCCAGCCCTTTCCCAGATAACCTGGTATCCCTTTTCCCTTCACTAACCTGTACCATCTGTTGTACCTCGATTCCCTTATTTTTTCCCGCCTCTCTTTTCTCTGTTCTTCCCTCTCTCTCTCCTCTATTTCCCTAAAATCCACCTTTCCCCTCTCCTTTCTCGCGGCTACCTCTCTACTCTCTGCTTCCCTTTCCGCAAAAAAACTTTCCCTTTCTCTTTCCCATCTCGATCCCTGCCTCCCAACTTCTACCTTTTCCCTTATCTCTTCCCAGCATCTCCTAGCCAACTCGCTACCCTCCCCTCTCTACAGCTTCCTTTCAAAATTCCATGCCCTTCTCCCTGCCCTAATCCTTAGCTTTTCCCTCTGTAGCTCCTTCCTTACTAAATATCCCGGTTTTCGCCCATCCACTCCTAAGGTCCATCTCAAAAATCTATCCTGTACCGCCTCGACCGCCCTCCACTCCCTTCACCGCCATACCTCCGATGCGTACTCTATTACCGTCCATACTAGCCTGTCAAATAACCAAATCCTTTTTTCCCAATCCCTCCCAAACCTTCTTTTTCCTATCCCCCATACCTGCCTCATTACTACCCCTGACTTCCGTACTCTCTCTTTTACGTGTGCTTCCTGGCCCCCATCGCACTCTACTATATACCCTAGGTAGCTGAACTCTTTGACCTCCTCTATCTTTTTCCCTTTCCATTGCCAGTCCATTTTTTTTTTCTTTCTGCCGCCTCCTTTCCTACATCTCATAATCGTTGATTTCCCTACATTTACCGTCATCCTTTTCCTGTCCATATACCTTTATAACTTCCTAAACATTACCTCCATCTCCTCTTCGCGTTCCGCTAGTAGCACTATGTCATCGGCATACGCTAACGTCTAATCTCTTCCCTCTGCAGAGCTCCCTTTCCTCGTCCCCCTTCGTATTTGCTGCCCCCCCCCCCCCCCCCGCCTTCTGTTACCTTGCTCTCCACTCCACCTCATAATTCCATGAAATACTCCCTCCACTCCTGATCGCCTATTTCCTCATTCACCCTCTTCCACTTCTTTCTTTCCCTGTTAACTATCTCCCATACCTTGCTTTCTGTCCTTGCTTCCGCTGCTGCTTTGATGAATTCCGCATTTTTCTTTCTTTTTCCTCTCCTCGCATAGCCTATTATATTCCCTTTTTTCCTTTCTATACGCTTCCCCGTCCCCCTCCCCCTTTCTCCAGTTCCTTAGACTTTGCCTTACTTCCGCTTTCTTTCGCCTACATTCCTCATCCCACCAACCCTTTTTCACTTCACTTCCCCTCCCTCCTACTTCTAAACTGCCTCTACTGCCCCCCTCATCCATACTATTACCGGGTGATGGTCCGAGTCAACCCTATCCCCAATCTCTATCCTTTTGACCCTATTCCTTACCTCGCTGTCTCCTATAGCGTAATCTATCACCGTCACCCCCGCCCCTCCTACAGACGTAAATTCTCCCTCCTCATCACCCTCTATGTTCTCATTCATTATTGCCCATCCTGTCTCTTCCAAAAATTGCATCAGCTGCTTACTTTCTGAGGTTATTTTCCTATCCTCTGATTTCCTACTCCTACTCTCCTCCTCTCCTTCTCCCCAGCATCCTCCCCCCTCCTGCCCCGTCCTGGCATTAAAATCCCCCCCCATTAGCACTTTTGTTCCTCCATCTGACTCTTCGACCGCTCCTTCAATTCCCCTATCTTCTCTTTTAGATCCCCATTTACGTATATTCCTATTACTAGCCATTCCCCCCCCCCCTCCCTCTCTGCACTTATTTTCCTTATTATCATCCCCTATTTTAACTCTTCCCTCCCTCCCACCCCGCTTACTATCTCCTCTCTTACCCCTGATAGCATTCCGGCCATTGCTCTTCCCTTCCTATTTTCTTTCACCGCATACTACACTTCCCATTCATACCTTGCCGGCAACTTATTCGTAACCTTTTCCCACCCCTTTTTCTCTATCCATGTCTCCATTCAAAATATTACATCCCACTCCCTTAGACCCGTCCAAAAATTTTCGTCCTTTCTCGCAAGCCCCGCCACGTTCCAGAAAACTACTTTCGAACCCTCCCTTTCCGCCTCACCTACTTCTCTCTCTCTCCTCTTTCTCTCCCGCACCCCCTGCTTCTGCCCCTCCCCACTACCCATTCCCCCGACTGCCTTTCCCTACTTCCCCCGGCCTGTGCCTCTATATCTCCCTCTTGCCTTTCCTCACTTGTTGTCCTATCCCTTTCACCATCCCCTACTTTTCCCCTCCCCTCCCCTTGCCCCTTTTCCCTCTCTCTCCCTGCACCGTCTCTAAGCACCTCTTCTATCTCATCCCACTTCCACATCCTCCCTTCTATCCAAATCTTTGCATACCCTATTCTTACTCTGTTTACCCTTCTCTTCTCGGTAGCTGCTATCTCCCTCAAATGCCATTTTATTCTCCTCTCTGCCCAGGTGAGATCCTCCTCCATTCTCTCCTCCCTCCCTAGTAGGTCTGGGTATAAAACACGGTCGACTTATATGCGACAGGTGTATAAAATACAGTGCAGGTGTACACGAGCCGGCGCGGAACTCTTGCGTCAGCAAATTCCGCGCCGGCAGTAGGCCGCGTACCGTGTGTACGCTAAGTAGTACGGGCAGACGCAACAGTGCAGGCAAGCCGGCGCGAAACCCTTGCGTCAGCAAATTCCGCGCCGGCAGTAGGTCGCGCACTGTGTGTACGTACTGTACGTACTGTGGAACGGGCAGAGCAATAATAAATAACAATTGCTCAACTGCTCTGTAGGATAACTAACACGCTAGGCATATGATATAGGGAATAACTAACATGTAGCAAATAATTGTTATGAAACTAACCATTAACATGTAGGACTACATTAATACTAATTGCGGGACAAGTACAGGCGGGCCGGTGCGGAAAACTTGCGTCAGCAAATTCCGTGCCGTCAGTAGGTCACGCGCTGCAAGAGTAGCAAGCGGGTGACTGCTTACATGAGTAGTGAGTGAGTAATTACCGTAAAGTAGGGATAGTAATTAATTATAAATAGCGAGTAGGTACGAGGGATGGAAGGGAGGCGTAGCCTTGACAGGCCGGCAAGGAGCATGCTCCGCGCCGGCTGGCGAGCTGGCCACGGAGAGAATAAGAGGCCAGGAAAACAGGCCGGCCACAGGGACGAGGTGAAGTAATGCGAAAGCGGTTCCGCCTCGTCCTGGGTGATGAGCGGCGGAGGGGTTTTAGCCGGTAAAAATCCGGCACTATCCGATGACATCCAAGAACAACCGGATGTCTTTTGAAGATTTCCCCTTCGCCGCTGAACAAAAAAAAAAAGGTTAGGCTGGGCTGGGCTGGGCTGGGCTGGGCTGGGCTGGGGGATTGGGGATTGGGGATTGGGGATTGGGGATTGGGGATTGGGGATCTCGGGGATCTCTCGGGGATCTCGGGGATCTCAGGGATCTCAAGGATCTCGGGGATCTCGGGGATCTCTCGAGGATCTCGGGGATCTCGGGGATCTCGGGGATCTCGGGGATCTCGGGGATCTCTCGGGGATCTCGGGGATCTCGGGGATCTCGGGGATCTCGGGGATCTCTCGGGGATCTCGGAGATCTCGGGGATCTCGGGGATCTCGGGGATCTCGGGGATCTCTCGGGGATCTCGGGGATCTCTCGGGGATCTCGGGGATCTCGGGGATCTCGGGGATCTCGGGGATCTCGGGGATCTCGGGGATCTCTCGGGGATCTCGGGGATCTCGGGGATCTCGGGAATCTCGGGAATCTCGGGGATCTCGGAGATCTCGGGGATCTCTCGGGGATCTCGGGGATCTCGGGGATCTCGGGGATCTCGGGGATCTCGGGGATCTCGGGGATCTCTCGGGGATCTCGGGGATCTCTCGGGGATCTCTCGGGGATCTCGGGGATCTCGGGGATCTCGGGGATCTCGGGGATCTCGAAGATCTCGGGGATCTCGGGGATCTCGGGGATCTCGGGGATCTCGGGGATCTCGGGGATCTCGGGGATCTCGGGGATCTCTCGGGGATCTCTCGGGGATCTCGGGGATCTCGGGGATCTCGGGGATCTCGGGGATCTCGGGGATCTCTCGGGGATCTCGGGGATCTCGGGGATCTCTCGGGGATCTCGGGGATCTCGGGGATCTCGGGGATCTCGGGGATCTCGGGAATCTCTCGGGGATCTCGGGGATCTCGGGGATCTCGGGGATCTCGGGGATCTCTCGGGGATCTCTCGGGGATCTCGGGGATCTCGGGGATCTCGGGGATCTCGGGGATCTCTCGGGGATCTCAAGGATCTCGGGGATCTCGGGGATCTCGGGGATCTCTCGGGGATCGCGGGGATCTCGGGGATCTCAGGGGTCTCGGGGATCTCTCGGGGATCTCGGGGATCTCAAGGATCTCGGGGATCTCTCGGGGATCTCGGGGATCTCGGGGATCTCGGGGATCTCTCGGGGATCTCGGGGATCTCGGGGATCTCTCGGGGATCTCGGGGATCTCGGGGATCTCGGGGATCTCGGGGATCTCGGGGATCTCTCGGGGATCTCGGGGATCTCGGGGATCTCGGGGATCTCGGGGATCTCGGGGATCTCGGGGATCTCGGGGATCTCGGGGTCTCGGGGATCTCTCGGGGATCTCGGGGATCTCGGGGGTCTCGGGGATCTCTCGGGGATCTCAGGGATCTCAAGGATCTCGTGGATCTCGGGGATCTCGGGGATCTCTCGGGGATCTCGGGGATCTCGGGGATCTCGGGGATCTCTCGGGGATCTCGGGGATCTCGGGGATCTCGGGAATCTCGGGGATCTCGGGGATCTCTCGGGGATCTCGGAGATCTCGGGAATCTCGGGGATCTCGGGGATCTCGGGGATCTCTCGGGGATCTCTCGGGGATCTCGGGGATCTCTCGGGGATCTCGGGGATCTCGGGGATCTCGGGGATCTCGGGGATCTCGGGGATCTCTCGGGGATCTCGGGGATCTCGGGGATCTCGGGGATCTCGGGGGTCTCGGGGATCTCTCGGGGATCTCGGTGATCTCAAGGATCTCGGGGATCTCGGGGATCTCGGGGAACTCTCGGGGATCTCTCGGGGATCTCGGGGATCTCGGGGATCTCGGGGATCTCGGGGATTTCTCGGGGATCTCGGGGATCTCGGGGATCTCTCGGGGATCTCGGGGATCTCGGGGATCTCGGGGATCTAGGGGGTCTCGGGGATCTCTCGGGGATCTCGGGGATCTCAAGGATCTCGGGGATCTCTCGGGGATCTCGGGGATCTCGGGGATCTCGGGGATCTCTCGGGGATCTCGGGGATCTCTCGGGGATCTCGGGGATCTCGGGGATCTCGGGGATCTCGGGGATCTCGGGGATCTCGTGGATCTCGGGGATCTCTCGGGGATCTCGGGGATCTCTCGGGGATCTCTCGGGGATCTCGGGGATCTCGGGGATCTCGGGGATCTCTCGGGGATCTCGGGGATCTCGGGGATCTCTCGGGGATCTATGAGATCTCGGGGATCTCGGGGATCTCGGAGATCTCGGGGATCTCGGGGATCTCGGGGATCTCGGGGATCTCGGGGATCTCTCGGGGATTTCGGGGATCTCGGGGATCTCGGGGATCTCTCAAGGATCTCGGGGATCTCGGGGATCTCGGGGATCTCGGGGATCTCGGGGATCTCGGGGATCTCGGGGATCTCGGGGATCTCGGGGATCTCTCGGGGATCTCGGGGATCTCGGGTATCTCGGGGATCTCTCGGGGATCTCGGGGATTTCGGGGATCTCTCGGGGATCTCGGGGATCTTGGATATCTCGGGGATCTCGGGGATTTCGGGGATCTCTCGGGGATCCCGGGGATCTCGGGGATCTCGGGGATCTCGGGGATCTCGGGGATCTCGGGGATCTCTCGGGAATCTCGGGGATCTCGAGGATCTCTCGGGGATCTCGGGGATCTCGGGGATCTCGGGGATCTCGGGGATCTCGGGGATCTCGGGGATCTCGGGGATCTCGGGGATCTCGGGGATCTCGGGGATCTCTCGGGGATCTCGGGGATCTCGGGGATCTCGGGGATCTCGGGGATCTCTCGGGGATCTCGGGGATCTCGGGGATCTCGGGGATCTCGGGGATCTCGGGGATCTCTCGGGGATCTCGGGGATCTCTCGGGGATCTCGGGGATCGCGGAGATCTCGGGGATCTCGGGGATCTCGGGGATCTCGGGGATCTCGGGGATCTCTCGCGAATCTCTCGGGGATCGCGGGGATCTCGGGGATCTCGGGGATCTCGGGGATCTCTCGGGGATCTCGGGGATCTCGGGGATCTCGGGGATCACGGGGATCTCGGGGATCTCTCGGGGATCTCGGGGATCTCGGGGATCTCGGGGATCTCTCGGGGATCTCGGGGATCTCGGGGATCTCGGGGATCTCAGGGATCTCTCGGGGATCTCGGGGATCTCGGGGATCTCGGGGATCTCGTGGATCTCGGGGATCTCTCGGGGATCTCAGGAATCTCGGGGATCTCGGGGATCTCGGGAATCTCTCGGGGATCTCGGGGATTTCGGGGATCTCGGGGATCTCGGGGATCTCGGGGGGATCTCGGGGATCTCGGGGATCTCTCAGGGATTTTGGGGATCTCGGGGATCTCGGTGATCTCTCGGGGATCTCGGGGATCTCTCGGGGATCTCGGGGATCTCGGGGATCTTTCGGGGATCTCGAGGATCTCGGAGATCTCGGGGATCTCTCGGGGATCTCGGGGATCTCGGGGATCTCGGGGATCTCGGGGATCTCTCGGAGATCTCAGGGATCTCGGGGATCTCGGGGATCTCGGGAATCTCGGGGATCTCGGGATACTCTCGGGGATCTCGGGGATTTCGGGGATCTCGGGGATCTCAGGGATCTCAGGGGGATCTCGGGGATCTCGGGGATCTCGGGGATCTCTCGAGGATCTCGGGGATCTCGGGGATCTCGGGGATCTCGGGGATCTCGGGGATCTAGGGGGTCTCGGGGATCTCTCGGGGATCTCGGGGATCTCAAGGATCTCGGGGATCTCTCGGGGATCTCGGGGATCTCGGGGATCTCGGGGATCTCTCGGGGATCTCGGGGATCTCTCGGGGATCTCGGGGATCTCGGGGATCTCGGGGATCTCGGGGATCTCGGGGATCTCTCGGGGATCTCGGGGATCTCGGGGATCTCGGGGATCTCTCGGGGATCTCTCGGGGATCTCGGGGATCTCGGGGATCTCGGGGATCTCGGGGATCTCTCGGGGATCTCGGGGATCTCGGGGATCTCGGGGATCTCGGGGATCTCTCGGGGATCTCGGGGATCTCGGGGATCTCAGGGATCTCGGGGATCTCTCGGGGATCTCGGGGATCTCGGGGATCTCGGGGATCTCGGGGATCTCTCGGGGATCTCGTGGATCTCGGGGATCTCTCGGAGATCTCGGGGATCTCTCGGGGATCTCTCGGGGATCTCGGGGATCTCGGGGATCTCGGGGATCTCTCGGGGATCTCGGAGATCTCGGGGATCTCGGGGATCTCGGAGATCTCGGGGATCTCGGGGATCTCGGGGATCTCGGGGATCTCGGGGATCTCGGGGATCTCGGGGATCTCGGGGATCTCGAGGATCTCTCGGGGATCTCGGGGATCTCGGGTATCTCGGGGATCTCTCGGGGATCTCGGGGATCTCGGGGATCTCGGGGATCTAGGGGGTCTCGGGGATCTCTCGGGGATCTCGGGGATCTCAAGGATCTCGGGGATCTCTCGGGGATCTCGGGGATCTCGGGGATCTCGGGGATCTCGGGGATCTCGGGGATCTCTCGGGGATCTCGGGGATCTCGGGAATCTCGGGGATCTCGGGGATCTCGGGGATCTCTCGGGGATCTCGGGGATCTCGGGGATCTCGGGGATCTCGGGGATCTCGGGGATCTCTCGGGGATCTCTCGGGGATCTCGGGAATCTCGGGGATCTCGGGGATCTCGGGGATCTCTCGGGGATCTCGGGGATCTCGGGGATCTCGGGGATCTCGGGGATCTCTCGGGGATCTCGGGGATCTCGGGGATCTCAGGGATCTCGGGGATCTCTCGGGGATCTCAGGGATCTCGGGGATCTCGGGGATCTCGGGGATCTCTCGGGGATCTTGTGGATCTCGGGGATCTCTCGGGGATCTCGGGGATCTCTCGGGGATCTCTCGGGGATCTCGGGGATCTCGGGGATCTCGGGCATCTCTCGGGGATCTCGGGGATCTCGGGGATCTCGGGGATCTCTCGGGGATCTCGGGGAACTCGGGGATCTCGGGGATCTCGGGTATCTCGGGGATCTCTCGGGGATCTCGGGGATCTCGGGGATCTCTCGGGGATCTCGGGGTTCTCGGGGATCTCGGGGATCTCGGGGATCTCGGGGATCTCTCGGGGATCCCGGGGATCTCAAGGATCTCGGGGATCTCGGGGATCTCGGGGATCTCGGGGATCTCGGGGATCTCGGGGATCTCTCGGGGATCTCGGGGATCTCGAGGATCTCTCGGGGATCTCGGGGATCTCGTGGATCTTAGGGATCTCGGGGATCTCTCGGGGATCTCGGGGATCTCGGGGATCTCGGGGATCTCGGGGATCTCGGGGATCTCTCGGGGATCTCGGGGATCTCTCGGGGATCTCGGGGATCGCGGGGATCTCGGGGATCTCGGGGATCTCGGGGATCTCTCGGGGATCTCTCGGGGATCTCGGGGATCTCGGGGATCTCGGGGATCTCTCGGGGATCTCGGGGATCTCGGGGATCTCGGGGATCTCTCGGGGATCTCGGGGATCTCGGGGATCTCGGGGATCTCGGGGATCTCTCGGGGATCTCGGGGATCTCGGGGATCTCGGGGATCTAGGGGGTCTCGGGGATCTCTCGGGGATCTCGGGGATCTCAAGGATCGCGGGGATCTCGGGGATCTCGGGGATCTCGGGGATCTCTCGGGGATCTCTCGGGGATCTCGGGGATCTCGGGGATCTCGGGGATCTCTCGGGGATCTCGGGGATCTCGGGGATCTCGGGGATCTCTCGGGGATCTCGGGGATCTCGGGGATCTCGGGGATCTCGGGGATCTCTCGGGGATCTCGGGGATCTCGGGGATCTCGGGGATCTGGGGGGTCTCGGGGATCTCTCGGGGATCTCGGGGATCTCAAGGATCTCGGGGATCTCTCGGGGATCTCGGGGATCTCGGGGATCTCGGGGATCTCTCGGGGATCTCGGGGATCTCTCGGGGATCTCGGGGATCTCGGGGATCTCGGGGATCTCGGGGATCTCGGGGATCTCGTGGATCTCGGGGATCTCTCGGGGATCTCGGGGATCTCTCGGGGATCTCTCGGGGATCTCGGGGATCTCGGGGATCTCGGGGATCTCTCGGGGATCTCGGGGATCTCGGGGATCTCTCGGGGATCTATGAGATCTCGGGGATCTCGGGGATCTCGGAGATCTCGGGGATCTCGGGGATCTCGGGGATCTCGGGGATCTCGGGGATCTCTCGGGGATTTCGGGGATCTCGGGGATCTCGGGGATCTCTCAAGGATCTCGGGGATCTCGGGGATCTCGGGGATCTCGGGGATCTCGGGGATCTCGGGGATCTCGGGGATCTCGGGGATCTCGGGGATCTCTCGGGGATCTCGGGGATCTCGGGTATCTCGGGGATCTCTCGGGGATCTCGGGGATTTCGGGGATCTCTCGGGGATCTCGGGGATCTTGGGGATCTCGGGGATCTCGGGGATTTCGGGGATCTCTCGGGGATCCCGGGGATCTCGGGGATCTCGGGGATCTCGGGGATCTCGGGGATCTCGGGGATCTCTCGGGAATCTCGGGGATCTCGAGGATCTCTCGGGGATCTCGGGGATCTCGGGGATCTCGGGGATCTCGGGGATCTCGGGGATCTCGGGGATCTCGGGGATCTCGGGGATCTCTCGGGGATCTCGGGGATCTCGGGGATCTCGGGGATCTCGGGGATCTCTCGGGGATCTCGGGGATCTCGGGGATCTCGGGGATCTCGGGGATCTCGGGGATCTCTCGGGGATCTCGGGGATCTCTCGGGGATCTCGGGGATCGCGGAGATCTCGGGGATCTCGGGGATCTCGGGGATCTCGGGGATCTCGGGGATCTCTCGCGAATCTCTCGGGGATCGCGGGGATCTCGGGGATCTCGGGGATCTCGGGGATCTCTCGGGGATCTCGGGGATCTCGGGGATCTCGGGGATCACGGGGATCTCGGGGATCTCTCGGGGATCTCGGGGATCTCGGGGATCTCGGGGATCTCTCGGGGATCTCGGGGATCTCGGGGATCTCGGGGATCTCAGGGATCTCTCGGGGATCTCGGGGATCTCGGGGATCTCGGGGATCTCGTGGATCTCGGGGATCTCTCGGGGATCTCAGGGATCTCGG